>NC_057800.1:742872319-742873380 GCF_018294505.1 Triticum aestivum
CGGGAGGGCCCCGCCTGGGCCCCGGCGGGCCGGCACGGCGAGGTGGGCGCGCGGGCGACGGGCGAACCGGGCGATGACACGTGGCGGCGGCGGGCGGACCGGACACGTCCGACCTGCGGAAATTCGTCTGGCGGCGGCGGATGGAGTGGATCTAGGGTTTCAGGAGAGGGGAACCGAGAATTTCGGAGGAGGTCCTATGTATAGGCATAGAGGGAGCTAGGAGTGTCCAAATGAGGTGCGGTTTTCAGCCACGCGATCATGATCGAACGCTCTAGATGATGGAGAGGGTTTTGGTGGGTTTTGGGACAAATTGGAGGGGTGTTGGGCTACAACACACACGAGGCCTTTTCGGTCCCTCGGTTAACCGTTGGAGCATCAAACGAGGTCCAAATGGTACGAAACTTGACAAGCGATCTACCGGTAGTAAACCAAGGCCGCTTGGCAAGTCTCGGTCCAATCCGGAAATGTTTAATCCCCACACACGAGAAGAAGGTAGAAATGACCACCGGAGGAGAACGGAGCGTCGGAATGCAACACGGACAACGGGGAAAATGCTCGAATGCATGAGACGAACACGTATGCAAATGCAATGCACATGATGACATGATATGAGATGCATGACACAACAACAACACATGGAGACAAAAACCCGAACCCGAGAAAATAAAATAACTTAGCGCCGGAAACGGCAAGAGTTGGATTACATATTGGGTAAATCATATCCGGGGTGTTACAACACTCCACCACTACGAAAGGATCTCGTCCCGAGATCTAGGACTGGAAGAACGCCGGGTACTCAGAACGGAGGTGATCCTCGCGTTCCTAGGTGGCCTCACGGTCGGAATAGTGTGACCACTTGACTTTGAGGAATTTGATTGACTTCTTGCGAGTCTTGCGTTCAGTCTCTTCAAGAATAGCAATGGGGTGCTCACGATAAGAGAGATCTTCTTGGAGCTCAATGTCTTCGAAGTTGACGGTGTTTTCAGGAGTCTTGAAGCACTTGCAGAGCTGAGAGACATGGAACACGTCATGAACAATGTTGAGATAACGCCCCCCCCCCC
>NC_057800.1:742875761-742876922 GCF_018294505.1 Triticum aestivum
GGGCCGGCGCGGCGATGTGGGCGCGCGGGCAACGGGCGAACCGGGCGATGACACGTGGCGGCGGCGGGCGGACCGGACACGTCCGACCTGCGGAAATTCGTCCGGCGGCGGCGGATGGAGTGGATCTAGGGTTTCACGTGAGGGGAACCGAGAATTTCGGAGGAGGTCCTATTTATAGGCATAGAGGGAGCTAGGAGTGTCCAAATGAGGTGCGGTTTTCGGCCACGCGATCGTGATCAAATGCTCTAGATGATGGAGAGGGTTTTGGTGGGTTTTGGGCCAAATTGGAGGGGTGTTGGGCTGCAACACACACGAGGCCTTTTCGGCCCCTCGGTTAACCGTTGGAGCATCAAACGAAGTCCAAATGGTACGAAACTTGATAGGCGGTCTACCGGTAGTAAACCAAGGCTGCTTGGCAAGTCAGATATCAAGTAGGCATGTTTACAAGCTCGATGCGCTCACTACAGAGCAAGTCATGACAAACTAAGCATACACCCATCAAGAATACACATAATACAAGCTAGACATGGCAAGAACAATAACATAGCATGCACGGATCAACTACAACATCCTCGAGAAAATCGCTAACAAGTAGACAATCTGCCCAGATTCACGAAATAGAAAAAGTAGAGCTCGATTGACTCAAGCTAGGGTGCTCCATAATTGCAAACTAAGACATGGATGGATAGAGCACTACAAGATTAACAAAAGATCCTTACTGATCATCCTCAAAAGAGGCACGGATCACTAGGAAACAACATGAACATATGGCATATTGATAAAACAGATCAAGGACTTAGTGGAATTGCTAAGTCCCTGAAGTCAGCATTAACGAATGCTCCACTTTGCAAGCTTGTGCTAGTCACCACACACATCACAAAAATACATAGATGACACCTATGGAAAGAAAGCATATAACAAAACATATGTAGAGCTCAGGGGCATATCATGCACACAATAATCATGGCAAAAAGGACAAATAGCTATTTGGAGCAGCAGATCTGACAATTAACTTAAATAGCACTCTTCCAACAGCATTTCGGGCATGAAGATGAACTCAAAAGAAAATGATGCAATGAGATGAAATGATGTGCTCTTTGAGACGAACATTTTGATATGCTATATGCCCAAAACGGATCTACGGACGCAAAGTTACGATGC
>NC_057800.1:742877475-742885568 GCF_018294505.1 Triticum aestivum
CCCCCCCCCCCAAGAGGGAGAACGACGCAAAGCGTTGCCACAACCGATTCAACATCGGATAAAAGGTCTTCATCCGGAACGCTAACATAGAGAGAAGAACCACAACAACATATTCAATAAGAGCACGGCACCCACAAGTGCCTTTGGTCGGTGTTAGAAAGAGTCATGTACAAGGTATACGGTATTGTGTAAACCATATATCGTAGAGAGGTAGGTAGATTGCGTGCGTTGTAATCTAGATGGTTAGGTTGTTAGGGTTTATCCTTATCTCTTGTATAGATTTCTTGAGGATCAATCCAGAACCTAACTACCATATGTTGTAATCTATCATTGCCTATATAACACGAACGCGTCCCTGCTCAAAGGCATACACTTCCATGCAATCTTTCATGGTATTCAGAGCCTAGTTCCTCTACCACATCCAAACCTAGCAGCTCGCATCAAACCTAGTAGCCATGGCCAGCTCTAGCTCCGCCGCCGCCGCTCCATATGCCCTCATTCCCATCGCTGAAAAGCTCCACCGCGGCAACTACCTTGTATGGCGCGCACAGGCCTTAGCTACCATCCGCGGAGCCCGACTGATCGACCACCTCAACCCCGATCACCCGTTCCCGGAGCCCAAGCTTGTCGACAAGGACGGCAAGCCCACCGATGTGCCGAACCCGGAACATCTCACCGCGTTGGCGCAAGACTCCCAGGTGCTCAGCTTCATCTTCAATTCAATCTCTGCTCCTGTGATGATCCAAGTCGCCCACTGCACCAAGGCCGCCGCGGCATGGACCGCGATCGGAGAGATGTTTCTCTCCCAGACGTAGGCCAACATCGTCAACACGAGGATCGCCCTCTCCACCACCAAAAAGGGCACCGCGACCATCGCCGAATACATCGAGCGCATGAAAGCGCTAGGCGACGAGATGGCTTCAGCAGGGAAGCCGCTCGACGATGATGACATGGTCTCCTACATCCTTGCCGGACTCGACTTCGACTACATCTCCTTCGTCTCGTCCATCTGCGCTGCGAGGACTGAGCCCATCAAGGTAGCTGAACTTTATTCTCAGCTAATTGGTTTTGAAAAGCGTCTTGCCATGTTTTAAGGGGGAAATCAGTTCTCTCAATCCTCGGCCAACGCCGTGTCTCGTGGCCATGGTGGTTTCGTTCGCGGAGGCGGCCGTAGCAACGAAGGCCGTGGAAACGGAGGCGGCCGCGGCAATGGAGGTTGTGGCAATGGAGGCGGTGGCCACGGCAATGGAGGCCGTGGCAATGGCAATGGAGGAGGCAACGATCTCCCTAAGGTTGCTTGCTAGATTTGCAAGAAGCCAAACCACACCGCCATCGAGTGCTACCGCCGCTTCGACATCTCCTTCACCAAGAACGAGAAAAGTGCAGGTTCGGCCACCACCTCGTCCTATGGAGTGGACACAAACTGGTACCTGGACACGGGGGCCACGGACCACATCACCAGCGAGCTCGACAAGTTGACCATCCGCAACAAGTATAACGGCAACAAACAAGTCCATACTGCAAACGGGGAAGGTATGGAAATTTGTCATATTGGTCAATCCACTGTTCAAACCCCCATTCATGATCTTCATCTCAAAAATATATTGCATGTACCCGATGCCACCAAAAATCTTATTTCAGCTCACCGTTTATCCACTGACAACAATACCTTTCTTGAAATTCACCCACGTCTATTTTTCGTTAAGGAACAGGGAACGAGGAGAACCCTTCTCCAAGGCAGGTGTAAACGTGGTCTTTACCCCCTATCATCGGCTCCGGTGACCTCCAGCAAACAGACGTTTGGTGTCAATAAAGTGTCCACGGACAGGTGGCACAGTCGGCTAGGGCATCCTTCATCAACCATAGTTCGTCATGTCCTTAGCCACAACAACATTCCCTTTTCAAGTAGTGAGTTGAATAAAGAAGGTGTTTGTGACGCTTGTCAATTAGGCAAGAGCCACCAACTACCGTATCCTAGTTCGATCAGTGTATCTAAAGCTCCTTTAGAGCAAATTTTCTCTGATGTATGGGGGCCTCCCCGTGATTCTATCAATAGGAAAAACTATTATGTGTCCTTTATTGATGATTATAGCAAATTCACATGGATCTATCTTCTTAAGCATAAATCTGAAGTTTTCAAAATCTTTCATGAATTTCAAGCACTAGTTGAAAGGTTGTTCAATAGGAAAATCATCACCATGCAAACTGACTGGGTGGCGAATATGAATGTTTAAATTCCTTCTTTCGCCAACTAGGAATCACCCACCATGTCTCCTGTCCTCATGCTCATCAGCAGAACGGGTCAGCTGAAAGCAAAACATCGTCACATTGTCGACGTGGGTCTTTCTCTCTTGGCTCATGCCTCCATGCCTTTAAAATTTTGGGATGAGGCTTTTCTCTCTGCCACATATCTCATAAATCGCACCCCTAGTAAAGTGATCAACTATGAAACCCCCTGGGTCGTCTGTTTCATGAACAACCAAACTATCATTCCCTTCGAGTTTTTGGATGTGCCTGTTGGCCCAACCTCCGTCCCTATAATTCCAAAAATTATAATTTCGATCCAAACAATGTGTTTTTCTCGGATACAGCAATCTTCACAAAGGTTTTAAATGCCTTGATGTTGCTGTTGGCCGAGTCTACATATCTAGGGATGTCATCTTCGATGAGACGGTTTTTCCTTTCAAGGCTTTAAACCCTAATGCAGGAACTCCCCTTCGATCTGAGATCTTATTGCTACCTGAAACTACCCTGTCTGAGCCTATTGATCATGGGGGTGAACAAGTACTTGATCAACATGCAAATTTTCCTGCTAATTCTGGTGAAAATCCAGCCCCTATGCGTCATTTTATGCAGGCAGTACAGGACGAAAATGGCGCAGAGCACGGAGGAGATTCAGGTGCTGCCGCCGCTGATTCCGAGGATAATAGCGCAGGTGCAGGCGGCAGCTCAGGGGAATCCGCCTCGGATCGCACCCCTCCTAGGGGGTGCGTGTGCGCGTCGGGTGCTGCCTCCCCGGGTGGGCCAGGAGGGCGCGTGGGCATGTCGGGTGTTGGCTCCCCAGGTGGGCCGACTTCTGAGCCGACCGGTCCCTCGCGTCGGGCGCTGCCTCATGATGACCGCCAGGTGGACCAACCTGATGTGGGCGCGTCGGCCAATGCTGATGAGACAAGGCAGGATGTTGGATGTTCAGAATGCGTTTCTTCATGCCGTTCTAGAGGAAGAAGTCTATATGAGACAACCACCTGGTTATGAGGTAAAAGGAAAGGAGAATTATCTATGCAAACTTGATAAAGCTCTGTATGGACTAAAACAAGCACCTAGGGTTTGGTACTCCAAGTTAAGTGAAAAACTTCAAATACTTTGTTTCAAATCATCCAAGGGAGATACTTCTTTGTTCTTCTACAGAAAGGGAAATATCACTATTTTTATGTTGGTTTATGTTGATGATATTATTGTTGCTAGCTCATCACAAGATGCAACTGTAGCATTGCTAGAAGATCTTAAGAAGGATTTTGCCTTGAAAGATTTGGGTGATCTTCGTTATTTCTTGGGTATTGAGGTGAGAAAGGTAAAAGATGGAATACTCCTTACTCAAGAAAAATATGTCCTGGATATGCTTAAGGGTGCAGGAATGGTAAATTGTAAGGCTTCAAACATGCCCCTCTCCACGTCAGAAAAGCTGTCAAGAGAAGAAGGGGAGCCTTTAGGGGCCGAGGAATCAACAAAATATAGGAGCATAGTAGGTGCTTTGCAGTACTTGACACTGACAAGACCTGACATTTGTTTCCCTGTTAATAAAGTATGCCAGTACTTGCATTCTCCTACTTCTCAACATATGACAGTTGTCAAGAGAATTTTGAGATATCTCAAGGGTACTATGAGTACGGGTCTGAAATTTACCAAGTCAACTTTCAATGTTGTTAGTGCTTTCTCTGATGCTGACTGGGCAGGATGTCCAGATGACAGAAGGTCGACAGGAGGTTTTTGTGTGTTCTTTGGTCCAAATTTGATTTCTTGGAGTGCACGTAAGCAAGCTACTGTTTCTCGGTCTAGTACAGAGGCAGAGTACAAATCTTTAGCCAATGCCACTGCTGAGATTATTTGGGTTCAAACTTTGCTACGTGAACTTGGAGTCATGCACTCACCAGTTGCACGTCTCTGGTGTGATAATATTGGTGCCACATATCTGTCAGCAAATCCAGTGTTTCATGCAAGGACAAAACACATAGAAGTGGACTATCATTTTGTTCGAGAGAGAGTAGCTAACAAACTACTAGATATCTGTTTTATTCCCACAGGTGATCAAGTTGCAGATGGTTTTACCAAAGCTTTGTCATGGAAGAAGTTAGAAGACTTTAAGGACAATCTCTACTTGGTGAAGCTGTGATTGAGGGGGCGCGTTAGAAAGAGTCATGTACAAGGTATACGGTATTGTGTAAACCGTATATCGTAGAGAGGTAGGTAGATTGCGTGCGTTGTAATCTAGGTGGTTAGGTTGTTAGGGTTTATCCTTATCTCTTGTATAGATTTCTTGAGGATCAATCCACAACCTAACTACCGTATGTTGTAATCTATCATTGCCTATATAACACGAACGCGTCCCTGCTCAAAGGCATACGCTTCCACGTAATCTTTCAGTCGGCTCCAAGGCACGGAGCTTTCGCTTGGCAATTCACCCGTGGGACCACCAGGCTGCCAGAAGAAGCGTTTATAGGAAATTAAACTACGCAAGGTACCGATCTGTTATTATTATTTTTCGTGGACAAGCCATCGATGTATTTAGCCAGGTCATGCAAGAGAGTCGATCGACACGTACAGACGTACACGGCCAGGCTGGATCTATATATATAGAGCAAGTAAGTCCTCGGGGAGATCGATCTATCTAGGGCAGGCAGGCCATGGAGGATGAGACGGCGGCACCAGCGGCCAAGATCCGGATCAAGACGAACCCGTACATCCCCCATGAGGTCGTCACCGAGATCCTCCTCCGGCTGCCCGTCACATCACTTCTCCGGTTCAGGTGTGTCTCCAAGGCATGGCACACCACCATCTCCAACGATCCATCCTTCCAGTGCACGCACCTTCGCCGGCACAGGACCGACGACCCGTGCCTGCTCATCGCCCCGCGGATCCATGCGATCGGCAAAAATTTCAACGGTAGCCTCACCGGCCTCTACCAGTGGGAGGAGGACCATGCCTACGGCACCGCGACGGCCCTCCTGTACCCAATGCCGGTACCTCCGTTTCCCGAATTTCTCGAGGCGCACGACCTTGTCCATTGCGACGGGCTGGTGCTCGTGGGAACCCGGTCCGCAGCGTGGGTGCTCAACCCAGTGATGCGCCGCGTCGTGGAATTACCCTGGGGGCGCCTTGGCGGTTCAACGTCCTTCAGCTACCTCGAGGCGTTCGGTCTCGGGCGCGACCCTCGCTCCGACGCCTACAAGGTCGTTCGTTTCTTCATGCCTCCGCGTGTAGAGGTGTTGACGATTGGAAGCTCAGACCGGTGCTGGCACGAGACGGTGTCACAACCCCCGTGGTTTCACGTCAAGAGGCGGCCGGCGGCGATATGCTTCAAGGGGTCCTTGATCTGGACAGTTGATCAAAAGAATCGTAATGGTCAATTGGGTTTTCTGCGGTTTAGGTTGGATGAAGAAACATTCAGCCTCATTCTACCACCTCCTTGCTGGTCATGGGACGACCACGAGGCATCCACTTTATCTGAGTTGAGGGAAGTGCTGTGCTTGACCACAAGTGTAGGGTTAATGAATCGATCCCTTGACATGTGGATATGCACCGACTTGGACCTTCCACAATGGGAGAAGTGCTACAACATCCTCTCTGACTGGACCCAACCTCTTCATCCGGTGGCTATGTTGGGTAATGGAGTACTCGTGTGCCGATCCTCTGGTAATTATCTGCACCGCTGCACTTTTCAACCTGGAAAAGTAGTCACGGTCAACCATACAATTTGTATGAATGACCTAAGATATGACAATCTCGACGAGGACACACTTGTTGAATATCCAAGACGAACTGCCACATACTTTGATGCAATCCCCTACGTCCCAAGCTTCGTCTTAATCTAGCTGAAGTTTCAGCTTGGGTAACATTTGGTGCAACAAAGGCTTCCTCTCATTGAAGCCTTTCATTCTTTACCTAGATCAGTCAGTATGCATTCCTTATCTTCTTGTAAGAAAATTACGTATCAATTAAGTTTAGAACATCACAAGGCATCTATCTGAAACTTTTCATTAGTCAGTCTGATAATCATCATACGCTGCACCCATTAAGCAGTGTTGAGATACTGCACACCGACGTGAAAACCTCTCTTTACCAGGTGTGGCTGGATGTGATGAGATTTTTGCATCCTCAGTGAGATGCTCGTTTTTTTACTTTTGAATAAATTTAGGTTGTGTGAGCAGCTAACGTTGTCATCGGTCTACAACGAGGATCGCGTTGTCAATGGTTGTCGACCTTAAATACACACTTTGTTTCGTGATAAAAGAGCAATAGTTTTTTCTCGTGGCATCTCTTGGTCTTCTTTTTTGGCAGTCAAGAGACAAAGCGGCCGTAACGTTATAAGGGTCATCCCATGAGTTTTCACAAGCTCGTGTGGGTTCTTGAATCTCATGATGGCTAACTCATTCAGCTTTTAGAAAGTTATATTCATATTTGAAGGAATGCGGAATGGGCGGGAGGTAGAGATGACGAATTCAAATAGTTCGCTGTAACTTTGTTTGTACTAGGGTCTTTATGGCTCGTGCTCGTATCAATTATTTATGTATCTCATACTATATTGTGAGGAAGTGAGGGAACTAGAGAGGAGGTAGGGAGCATGTGTGCATTTTTTTTCGATTGAGTTCATTCACCGTAACTCTTTTTGTCATTCTATATATAGGTACCTGGGGAGGAGTAATGATGTAGTCGGGGTTGAACCACATGCATATTTTGTAGTCCCAACATAATGTCGTCTGTTGGTGATGGTTGATCTGTCGATCCCCTCCGCAGGCTGACACACATCACCACCTACAACAACAATCGATACCTTTCCTTCGGGAATATCTCTTGCAACTCGCATCTCTCAAGTGGTTGTATATATGGTGGACACTCCCTCGCTAGTATTTCGACCATGTCGTTCCTTCTCTACCTTCCTAAGGTCGGTGGTGGAAGAAAAATAAATAAAGGAACCACCCCAACGACAACAGTCGGGATCCATTCTCCATGAACATCTCTGACAAAGGGAGCACCATCAGACTAAAAGCAAGACACAGATCCTTAATGGCTACATTGTTGAACAATACTACCTTTTGATACCATTTGAACTTTTAGAATTAATTTGAATTTAAGTCATGTTTAGCGAACGAACTCATACTATATTGTACCAACCAACCAGTGTCACAATCAATTATAGCCTAAGAATCTCACAGCAAAGAATAATTATATTTAATTCATGCTAACCTATGAGGTCCGTCAAGGGGCCGCTGCAGTCTCGATTGCCACAACAGCAGCCGCCGAGGTATCGACTAATGGTCAAGCGGTCTTGGCAGATGACCCAGCCATCTCAGTAGCTGTAGCCGTCCTCTCTGCAGAGGCAACCGTGACCTCAGCGTAGGACTTCGCCCTCCGTGCCGCTGCAGCCGCCCTCTCGGCATCTCCTGCCACTTCAACCGCCCTCTCGGCCGCTGCACGAGAGAATCATCGTAGGCAGCCGCCCTCTCGGACACTGCAGCCATCCTGTGGGGGCCCTAGATCTCCCTAACTAGTGAACACACGGACCTAACATGAAGCAAAAACACATTGGATTTGAATTTCAAAGTCAAGACACGGACTAAACCTAACATAAGTCAAACCTAGAAGAATCACGTACTCTGCATTTGAGGTGAGTTTCAGTCCGTCGAGGCTCTCAACAACTGTCATCTCTCAAATGGTTGTGTATATAGTGAACACTCCCTCAGAGGTATTTTGACTATTGGTGATGGTCGTTCCTCCACATATCTTCTCCAAGGAAGAGATGAGCAGGAACGACCTCCTATAAACATCTCCACAGCTCTTATAGTTTCACGGGAGGAAGAGGGGGGGCATGATCTCGC
>NC_057800.1:742885731-742887440 GCF_018294505.1 Triticum aestivum
TCACCTAAGGGTGGAAGGAGGAAAGAAAAGGATTCACTCCAAGCATTCACTCTTTCAGACTAGGAGCAAATTTTCTTCAAATTTCTTCTATACGTAGTTATATATGTTGAGATTAATGTCCATACTTACATGAGTATATATAGATAATAATAGGAGCATTGTTTTTGTGCATCAGTGCTAGACATTTTATGTTGATCCATCACTCCACATACAACATGAACTCGTGTTTTTTATTACTCCCGACATGCAAAGCAGAAAACCAAGTTTCATTTTCCTCGTCCCATCTAGTCATTCCAAAGAATCAAATTAACTATAACCAGAGCCAGGAGCATTGACCTATATGTAGCTGCACCACTGCTCCGATGAAAGAGGGTAGCTTCTTCCGCTGCTGCTGTGGATGCCCCTCCTTAACCAAGCTAATGTGGAGATTGCAACCTTCCAAAACCAGGCCACTGAGAGCATCTTCTAGGTGGGCATGGGATCTTGACATAGTTATGTGGCCGATACATCGTGAGCGCTTGGTCTTCTTGTAGAAGATCACCTCGGTGCTGAACACTTTACCATGGTTGCTGAACAAGAGTCGCAGCTGAGAGCTTTTCACGGTGAGAGGTAGGTTGTACACCAACACCTTGAAACAAGGTTCATAATATCTCTCGATGTGAATGACGTGCGTTGGACCCGTAATCTCTTGCCTCTTCACGCCACGAGCTTCCAGAGAGCTCCTATTGATTTCCTGATAGAGCAACATCAATGTTAATCATTACTACTAGAATTTTATCATGTACGTCTAGGCCTCGAGATGCTTGCTTACACATAGTTCCGACTGTTAAACTCTAGATGGTATCGGTTCTATTAGCCATATGTCAAGATAAAACTACCAGAAATAGCATTATGCGAAATATAATTTTGTGATGTTTATTTTGCAGGTGTTTAATTACCTGAACCCGAGCCATGATTGTTTGTGGGATGAGCCAAGTGCACTTCTCGCAATCCCATTCTTGAGGCAGCCGCTCAATGAACTTGACTTCATCATCGACGAGGTTGTAGCTGAACACACCGTACTGCTTATATGGCGCGGCCTTACTATTGGTGTAGACGAAGTAGACGGAGCCTCCATGGCCAACAAGCATGGAGGCGTCGATGGCAAAGCTGTTGGTTGGGCGACCCCAAGAAGAGGACGCGATTGGCCAGGCTGTAGCCATCCTTTCTCACCCACTGTCTCTTATCCCCCTCTAGCGCGCACACCCACATGGAGGACCTGTGCGGAATATTGTAGTATGTCCGGACATGGATGGTCGCCCACAAAAGCTCACCACGGGACTCAAGCAGGTAACTGTATTGCTCCAGGTAATTTCCACACATCTTCGGCAGCTGCTGCAATGGGCTCGCCATGTTGTCAACGCCCCACTGTGTTGAGATTTGCCACACGCTAGACTCAACAGTTACCAGGATTCTGGCCTTATGGTAGGTGGCACAGTACCCTCCGCTCCTGATGGTGTCCTCAAAGGTCTTCTCCACAAGCGTCCACTTTGCGTCACCGGGTTGCAGGAGCACCTCCGTGAAGCTGGCTATAGTCTTGATGTCCATGAAGACGGTGGAGATGCCATAGAGAAAGGTGGTACCATCAGCATAGACAGAGCCATGGAGGTTCTCCTCCCATCGGTCGTCGAGGCAGCACGCATGCGGCAAGCGAGGCAGATGGGTGACGG
>NC_057800.1:742887450-742888119 GCF_018294505.1 Triticum aestivum
GAGCACGTCCGGTGGGAGGTCTGGCCACCTGGACTGCTCCATGACGGCGGGATCGAGCGAGAATTTGTGATGGACGGATAGAGGATTAGATGGAATCGAGAAGGCCGTACGTTTGTTTCGGATTAGCCAGGTTTTATATTTATTTTTTGAGTGAAAGCCGGGTTTTTATATAGCTACGTACGGCCGTGTCATGCTCTAATACTTAAGGATACCCATCGAGCTTTCTTTAAGACGCACTGGGTATTTCCTTTTTTTCCGGTAGTCACAAACCTTTCGAAAGGTGGGCTTTGTCGAACAGCTTGCCGTCGTCGTCAGCGTCGTCTCCTTGTTGTTTGGACTGCCCTTCTTTTCATCATGTCAAAAAAATCGCTTGGAACGTGGGCTATTTGTTTTTATCTGCCAATATAGAAGTCATTGGAGATTAATAGGTCTGCCAATATAAAAGTCATTGGAGCGCCCCGCTGTTTGAAGATTAATAGTCTTGGAGTTGCCTCAATTTAGTTGCTCGCCCTGAAGGTGTCCAGGGTTTGACTTACGGCAGCCAGACTCGTTCTCTTCTGTTACAAAATGTTCTCGAAACAGGCTCACACCCCGCTTTATATTTATATATATATATATATATATATATATATATATATATATATATATATATATATATATATATATATA
>NC_057800.1:742888907-742889764 GCF_018294505.1 Triticum aestivum
TTTTTTTTTTGCAACAAAGGTCTTGTGACATTTTTTTGTAACAAAGGTCTTGTTGCATTTTTTTGCAATATGCATCTTGTTCACTGTTTCAAATAGCCCGCTATAGCTCCGCTATAGCACGCTATAGCGTTTACAAAGGGTCTTGCGCTAAGAGACTTTGGTCCAAACAAATGAACAAACATTTTAAATAGCGCGCTATAGCTCCGCTATAGCACGCTATAGCATTTGAAAGAGGTCCGGCGCTAAGATGCTTAGCGCGCTATTTAAAACTTTGATCTTGTTGCATATTTTTTTTATGTCTCCACGTTTTTGCAACATCGGTGTTGTTGCGGAAGGTACTTTTGCAACATGGATGTTGTTGCAGAAAAATTACAGTAAAGATGTAGTGGCGGGCCACGCATAGGACACACGTCACACGCTCAAGGCGGCGGGCGTGCGGTGTTGGATCAGCCCTGCTGTTCACAAGCTTTTCCCTCTTCCAAAGCAGATCTCGGGATAATCGAACAACACACACGAGTATGAGAATGCTGCCAAAAACTAATACATGTAGGCCTGAAAACAGGACACGACACGCACTAGGACAACTAGGCTCGACGACAACGCCCTCAGGAGGGAGAACGGCGCTACGCGTGGCTGTTGCCGAGTCCAAGAAGGACAGATGTCTACACCTGAAACCCTGGCACGGGAAAGGAAAACAACAACGACGACCTCAAGTGGTGAGCGGCGTCCACAAGCGTCACCGGCGCCGGCGCCAAAGCGTGGAACTTTCGCTCGGCAGCTCACCCATGCCACGGTGAGGAACCGAGAACCACCGTGACGAGCACAAGCATCAAGTTACATATCTGGACATTGCTACT
>NC_057800.1:742892179-742893379 GCF_018294505.1 Triticum aestivum
CACCAACAGCTCCTCTAGCGCGTGCACAAACACTGTGAGGTCGCAAATGTAGGCGCCCCGGCCGGGCTCATAAGTGTCATATTGCCGGCCCTGGATCGACGTCCACAAAAGCTCACCACGGGACTCAAGGAGGTAGTTGTCCTCGTACAAGGATTCAATGTAGGGCTGCACCTGCACCGTCGGTGTCGCCGGCCTTGGGACCAGCACGTCGCGGGTGGCATCCCTATTGGGCGTGATGATGCGGCATAAGTCAGCCCCCACTTTCAGCAGGATCTTACCATCGTGGTACGCGACGAAAAATGGACGAAAACGCTGGAACCTGAAGGGCCGCTCAATTATCCTCACCACCAGCGTCCACTCCACCTCGCCGGGGTGAAGGAGTGCTACCCTCAAATGGATGATGCCGGTGAAGCAGATGCTGTAGAGAAGGGTTGTGTCGTCGTCGTAGATGACCCCACGGAGACAATCCCTGTTCTCCCAGTCGCTGAGGTTTCGCGGGAGTGGAGGCAGGTCCCCAGGTGTGTGGCGGCGGCTCCGGTGAAAGCTTCATGGAGGCTAGGGCGGAGGCGTTCGATGGTCAGGAACCACAGTGTCCCGCCACCTGAGCTAGTCATCCAGTTTCCCCGAGGCCTAGGCAGCAGCGACTGTGAGCGGTAGTTCGACCGGGAGAAGATGCATCTCATCTCCAGGCACGTCGAGTCTTCCTTCGTCGCCGCGATGAGCCATGGCAGGAACTGAGCCTTCTCCGTCGCTGTTGGGAACCATGAGCCACACCATGGCTTGCAGACGGCGTGGAAATGGACAAAGTCGGTGGCGTCGTGCAAGCGGGTGGAGATCTCGCGTGTCAGATCCGATGAGAGATCAGACCAACGCCTCCCGGGAATGGCGCGGCATGATTGGGGAGCTAGCAGAAGAGATCAGCCAGTTATATGATACACCGAAACGTACTTGATTGGCCGGCCAATGGTACATCAACGGATGGTTACATCTTGTACACCCACGACCTTTAAGGTTTCGTATTCCATCTGTATTTACTACTAGAAAAAATTAGGGTACTTACTAAAACACCTTAAGGGAAAAGAATCACACTTCTCGACCACAATAGGCCAAGCCCCCATCGCGGCCGCCATCTAAGAAATTTTGGTCCCCTAGCCTCCAGCTGCCATCTTGGATATGAGAGGTGGGGGGACCTTGAATCTT
>NC_057800.1:742895613-742903482 GCF_018294505.1 Triticum aestivum
GCTTAAATTTTTTAATGTAAGTAAAAAATATTCATTATTATTTAATATTTAAATTTTTATAAATATATACATGTGAATATATTTAACTTATATAGAAATTAAGAATATATGCCACGAGTGAAAGTTATCACAAGTGAATATAAAGAAAAATGTTTATATCCATAATTTTGTAAATTTTAAATATAAGCCATAAGGTATTTTTTGTACATTTATTATAAAATTACTATTTTTATATTTACTAAATGTTTTTAATATAATCTGCATGTAAATAATTGAATATTTTTGAAAATTACATTAACATTTTAAAAATAATTTATTTTATTTGAACGTATAATATTTATAACACATAAATACTCAAAATTAATTTAGTGTGATATTAGTTTACCTACTTTTTAGAAAATTCTAAAAATATATAATATGTGCGGAATGGGTTGCATTGGCTGCAGCCCCATTTACAAGCCACAAACGTGTTCCTGTACAGGATATTAACATAGTTCTCGTTATTAGTCATTCAAAATTGTGTAGCGTATTGTCTCGCGCAGGCCTTTGCTATCCCCACAGCGCAAGTTCGAATCACAGTGATTGCAATTTTTGACATCGATTTTCCCTTTGTGCTGACATGTGGGGCCCACTAGTCATATAGACATTTATATAGCAAGCCATCTGTTGAAAGGGGTCCCATGCCACTTGTGCATACTAATCAAAATACGGTGCCACCTCAGCACATTCTACGTCCGCGGATTGAATTAGCATCGTATTTGCACGCTCGTGCCAAGTTCTAGAACCAATTTAGCGTATTTTTCAAGTTCAAACACTAAAGTGAACATTGGTGATAAGTTCAAACACCACTGGTGATATTACCTCTTGAATGCGCGTACACCCTCTCCTGATGGAGCTGGGCTGCCAGATCCATCGGTCCAGCACCCCCCTTGCCTTGCCAGGCCCAATGTGAGGAAGCCCATCTTCCGGTTGTCCCTGCGCATTGTTGGGCTAGTCAATTTAGGCCCGTCTTGTTTTTTTTGCTGACCTGCGATTTTACTATTTATTCCTGAGACTGCAGTTTTACAGAAAAACCCTCCATGTTCATGCATTTAATATCTCACAAACCGTGCATCGGATTAAAATAAGTTATATATGAAATATGCTTAGAATCTTGTCTAGTTTCATAATTTGCAACTTTCATGCATGTTTGAAATGTTTAAATTGTTGTTTGGTTTAATTTTCCTATTGCCATGTTAAGATGCTTTAATTCGTAACTTTTTAACCGTAACTCCGTTTGTAACAAACTTTATATGTAAATGGGGTGGAAAATGCCTAGTTTAACATGATGCACTCATCTAGCATGTTTAACAACTCTAAAATTGTGTTTAGGGAAGAACAGTACCATAACCAAAATATGCACATGAGGATTTTTCTGGACTTGTTGCTTGTTGTTCCGGCCTCATTTAAACTTGCCTAGATAGGTAGTTTTCATTTGCTTCACCCTCTTGCCATGTTTAACAACATTTAATATTGTTGGGTACATAAACAAGATCGAACTAAATAAGTCACGTGGTGTTTCGTCAATATGCAACGGAGTTGCATATTGAGCTCCACTTAAGTTGTAGGGTTGTTTGTGCATTTTGCCATGCCATGCCTCATTAAACCGGACATGCATCATACTTGGTTATGCATCATGCCATGATTATGTGGTGGTTATTTACTATGTTGTTTGCTTCTTTCCGGTGTTGCTTCTTCGGGTTAGTTCCGATAACGTCGTGTTTGTGAGGATCTGTTGGCTACGTCTGTTTGTCTTCTTCATGGACTCGTTCTTCTTCCTTGCGTGATCTCAGGCAAGATGACCATACCCTTGAAATCACTTCTATCTTTGCTTGCTAGTTGCTCGCTCTTTTGCTATGCCTATGCTGCGATACCTACCACTTGTTTATCATGCCTCCCATATTGTTGAGCCAAGCCTCGAACCCACCTTGTCCTAGCAAACCATTGTTTGGCTATGTTACCGCTTTGCTCAGCCCCTCTTATAGCGTTGTTAGTTGCAGGTGAAGATTGGAGCTTGTTCCATATTTGGAACATGGATTTTTGTTGGGATATCACAATATCTCTTATTTAATTAATGCATCTATATACTTGGTAAAGGGTGGAAGGCTCGGCCTTATGCCTGGTGTTTTGTTCCACTCTTGCCGCCCTAGTTTCCGTCATATCGGTGTTATGTTCCCGGATTTTGCGTTCCTCACGCGGTTGGGTTATAATGGGAACCCCTTGATAATTCGCCTTGAATAAAACTCCTCCAGCAATGCCCAACATTGGTTTTACCATTCGCCACCTAGCCTTTTTCCCTTGGGTTTTGCGGACCCAAGGGTCATCTTTATTTTAACCCCCCGGGCCAGTGCTTCTCTAAGTGTTGGTCCGAAACGGGCAGCCTGCGGGGCCACCTCGGGGAAACTCGAGGGTTGGTTTTACTCGTAGCTTGACCTATCTGAGTGTGCCCTAAGAACGAGATATGTGCAGCTCCTATCGGGATTTGTCGGCACATTCGGGCGGTGTTGCTGGACTTGTTTTACCATTCTCGAGGATGTATTGCAACCTGGATGCCGAGCCTGATCGGATTGTCTTGGGAGAAGCAATATCCTTCGTTGACCGTGAGAGCTTGTGATGGGCTAAGTTGGGACACCCCTGCAGGGATTTGAACTTTCGAAAGCCGTGCCCGCGATTATGGGCAGATGGGAATTTTTTAATGTCCGGTTGTAGAAAACTTGGAGTTTAACTTAACTAAAATACATCAACCGCGTGTGTAACCGTGATGGTCTCTTTCCAGCGGAGTCCGGAAAGTGAACACGGTGTTGGAGTTATGCTTGACGTAGGTTGTTCTAGGATCACTTATTGATCATAGTTTTATCGACCGTGCCTTGTCTTCTCTTCTTGCTCTCATTTGCGTATGTTAGCCACTATATATGCTAGTCGCTTGCTGTAGCTCCACCTCATACCATTACCTTACCTATAAGCTTAAATAGTCTTGATCGCGAGGGCGTGAGATTGCTGAGTCCCCGTGACTCACAGATACTTCCAAAACCAGCTTGCAGGTGTCGTTGAACCATGCAGATGACGCAACCAAGCTCAAGGAGGAGCTCGATGAAGATCTTGTCCTTTATGTTGTTTCGTTCTAGTCGATCAGTAGTGGAGCCCAGTTGGGTCAATCGGGGATCTATGTAGCTTTTGGGGTAGTCTTCTTTATTTTGGTTCCGTAGTCGGACCTTGTTTGTATTTGGATGTTGTAATGCTTTATTCATGTATTGTGTGAAGTGGCGATTGTAAGCCAACTATGTATCTTTTTCGCTTATGTATTACATGGGTTGTGTGAAGATTACCTCACTTGCGACATTGCTTTCAATGCGGTTATGCCTCTAAGTCGTGCTTCGACACGTGGGAGATATAGCCGCATCGAGGGCGTTACAAGTTGGTATCAGAGCCTTCCCCAACCTTAGGAACCCCCTGCTTGAACGAATCACTGGCGTTGGTGAGTCTAGAAAAATGTTTTGAGTCATTTAGAATTATATATATCGGAGAGTTAGGACTTCTTTTTACTCCTCAGTCCCTTCGTCGCTCTGGTGAGGCATCCTGACGTAGAGTTTTGACTCTTCTCTTCTCAAATTACACTAAAAAAATTAGGATCACGCGGGTATCTTGGAATCATTCCGATGGTTTTGTGACGAGAACATTGTTCTTGGTGCCTCCTGACATTTAGGGGTTGTGGCAGTGTCCCGGGGAACTGAGCTCCGAGGTGTTGTCGTCACAATTTTATCGTTGCAGTTCTGAAATACCTGAGTTTAGTTTTGCCGACATCGAAAATCTCTTTTATGTAGTTGTTGGTGAGATAACCTCGACGCCACCCAGTACTGGGGCGGGAGTTCGGGAGTATTGCCATAACTCGTATAACGGATGCTTTTCGAAGGTTGAGGTAAATGATTTCTGAAGATTTCTTGGTTATGTGTTGAAGGATGGATACATCTAGATGTAGGATTTGTTAGTTTTGGGTGAGATATTATGCTTCCCCTGTATCCCCAACACCTGATTGCATAACCGGAAAATTTCGGGAGTTTATAAGTGGGAATTCAAGTAGCTCTTAGGATATCTTTCCGACAGATGTATGATATGAAATTGGGGTTCGACGTCTAGTGGTCCACCTATCCACGGTTGGTTTTATAGTGGTCTCGTTGTGTCTTAAAGAGTCCTTGACTATGCCGACTCGGGGACGCTTCGTATGTCATGTGCACTGCCTTGTAGATGATGGTGTTGTGCGATCGAGCCTGTGTACGCCCCTCCACGAAAACTTCGGACGAAATCTCTATCATATGTTTGTTCCGGCTTATTTTGCAAGCCAATCTTTGTTTTGTTTTGAGTTGTGGTATGTAACGCCCTCGATGCGGCTATATCTCCTACGTGTCGAAGCACGACTTGAAAGCAATGTCGCAAATAAGGAAATCTTCACAACATCCCATGTAAATAGATGATAAAAGGGGAAGGTACATAGTTGGCTTACACTCGCCACGTCAAACAAAGTACATAAATAGCATTACATCATCCAAACACTCATGGCCCGACTACGGTGCCAAAATAAAAGATCAACCCAACATGCGACACGGTCCCGATCGCCCCAACTGGGCACCACTACTGATCATCAGGGAAAGACACATAGTAACGGCGTGAGTCCTCGTCGAACTCCCACTTGAGCTCAAGCGCGTCATCTGGAACGGAGTCATCAGGCCCTGCATCTGGTTTGGAAGTAATCTGTGAGCCACAGGGACTCAACAATCTCGCACCCTCGTGATCAAGACTATTTAAGCTTATAGGTAAGGCAAGGTAAATATGTGGAGTTGCAGCAAGCGACTAGCATATATGGTGGCTAACCTGTTTGCAAAAGAGAGCGAGAAGAGAAGGCAAAGCGCGAACGAATAACTAGAGAACAACCTGCGGCAAGCATTACTCCAACACCGTGTTCACTTCCCGGACTCCGCCGAGAAGAGACCATCACGGTAACTCACACAGTTGATTCATTTTAATTAAATTAAGGTTCAAGTTATCTACAACCGGACATTAACAAATTCCCATCTGCCCATAACCGCGGGCACGGCTTTCGAAAGTTCAAATCCCTGCAGGGGAGTCCCAACTTAGCCCATGACAAGCTTTCACGGTCAACGAAGGATAAACCTTCTCCCGAGACATTCCGATCAAACTAGGTATCCCGGTTCTACAAGACACTTCGACAAGTTAAAACAAATCCAGCAACACCGCCCGAATGTGCCGACAAATCCTGATAGGAGCTGCACATATCTCGTTCTCAGGGCACACTTAGTTGAGCCAGACGTCGGGTAGGCCAGCCCAAAGTTGCCCCTGGTAGCCCCGGACATCGCTCGGTTGGACCAACACTCAGAGGAGCACTGGCCCGGGGGGGTTTAAAATAAGATGACCCTCGGGCTCCGGAAACCCAAGGGAAAAAGAGGCTAGGTGGCCAATGGTAAAACCAAGGTTGGGCATTGCTGGAAGAGCTTTATTCAAGGCGAACTATCAAGGGGTTCCCATTATCACCCAACCGCGTAAGGAACGCAAAATCCGGGAACATAATACCGATATGACGGAAACTAGGGCGGCAAGAGTGGAACAAGACACTAGGCGAGGGGCCGAGCCTTCCACCCTTTACCAAGTATATAGATGCATTAAGATAACAAGATAATATAGTGATATCCCAACAAGTAAATAATTTTCCAAAAAGGGACGGTCTCCAATCTTCACCTGCAACTAGCAATGCTATAAGAGGGGCTGAGCAAAGCGGTAACATAGCCAATCAACGGTTTGCTAGGACATGGTGGGTTAGAGGTTTGACATGGCAATTTGGGAGGCATGATAAGCAAGTGGTAGGCATCGTAGCATAGGCATAGCAAAAGAGCGAGCATCTAGCAAAGCAAAGATAGAAGTGATTTCGAGGGTATGATCATCTTGCCTACAAAGTTATTAGAGTTGACTGGATCCTTGAAAGCAAACTCAACGGGCTCCTCATTAGCGAACTCGTCTCCCGGCTCTACCCAAGCAAGACAAACAAGCAAGAGTAACACAATGAACCACGTGCAAAGCTCAAACAACATGATGCAAACATGGTATGCTATGCGGGATGCGATATGTGATGCATATGCAAGATTTGACAAGGGATGAATGAACCTGGCCTCAACTTGGAAATCCAAGTGTGCCACTGGAAAGGTGAGGTGATTTCGGTTGAAATCGATATAAAGAACACCGGAATCGGAGGCACGGTTTGGAAATGGCAAGCAATTCAAATATGGCACCGGTCTGCGATAAACAGCAAGTAGTCATCTAAATGCAAGAAGACAAACATGCTACAGCACTCAAAAATGGCAACAAAATACATGGCAGGGATCCATTCATGATGCTTAACAAAGGATGAACACTGAGCTACGGCCAATTCATCCATTAACAGGTTCAAACAAGCATGGCAAAAATGCAATTGGAAGACAGATTTCAGACTTAGTGAAATTAACACAAGTCTGGAATTCCAGATCAGATAGCACACTTTGAAGCATGAAAACTAGATGCTACAGGAACTTATCATGGCAAAGCAAGGCATGGCATGGAGATACTCAAAGAGCTTAACAAAAGTCCCTTAGTGACCTTGAGCCAAAAGGGATCAGAAAATACAATTGCAAGCATGTGAACATGGCAAAAACATAATCAGATCACAGACTTAGAGAAAAACTGGAGCATGCAAATCAGATATCAAGTAGGCATATTTACGAGCTCGATGCACTCACTACAGAGCAAGTCATTACAAACTAAGAATACACCCATCAAGAATACACATAATACAAGCTAGACATGGCAAGACCAACAACATAGCGTGCACGGATGAACTACAACATCCTCGGGAAAATCGCTAACAAGTAGACAATCTGCCCAGATTCACGAAATAGCAAAAGTAGAGCTCGATTGACTCAAGCTAGGGTCCTCCATAATTGCAAACTAAGACATGGATGGATAGAGCACTACAATATTAACAAAAGATCCTTACTGATCATCCTCAAAAGAGGCACGGATCACTAGGAAACAACATGAACATATGGCATATTGATAAAACAAATCAAGGACTTAGTGGAATTGCTAAGTCCCTGAAATCAGCATTAACGAATGCTCCACTTTGCAAGCTTGTGCTAGTCACCACACACATCACAAAAATACATGGATGACACCTATGGAAAGATGGCAAAGCATATAACAAAACATATGTAGAGCTCAGGGGCATATCATGCACACAATAATCATGGCGAAAATGACAAATAGCTATTTGGAGCAGCAGATCTGACAATTAACTCAAGTAGCACTCTTCCAACAGCATTTCGGGCATCAAGATGAACTCAAATGAAAATGATGCAATGAGATGAAATGTTGTGCTCTCTGGGACGAACATTTTGATATGCTATATGCCCAAAACGGATCTATGGATGCAAAGTTACGATGCGATGAACATGGTAAAATAATCTAGGGTTTGAGGCAAAAGTCAACCGAGGGGTAGTTTTAGATCTGAGATCCAGATCGCACGGAAAACGAGGCCGTCGGAGTTACTATAGCTGCCGGACTTGGAGCTCGCCGGAGACGAACTTGCCGCGGAGGAAGGCCGGAGAGGGACTTGGGGGCGCCGGATCCGGGGAGTGGCCGCGAGGATGGGGCGGCGCAGCAGGGCCGGGAGTCGCCGGAGCTGAGGCTCGCCGGCCGGACGATGAGACGGGGCGGCGCGGGACGCCGGACTTGGGGAAGACGGCGGAGGCGGCGATCGGGGCGCGAGGGGGCGAGCGGCTCTCGGGCGGC
>NC_057800.1:742904881-742906131 GCF_018294505.1 Triticum aestivum
GGGTTTTGGTGGGTTTTGGGCCAAATTGGAGGGGTGTTGGGCTGCAACACACACGAGGCCTTTTCGGCCCCTCGGTTAACCGTTGGAGCATCAAACGAAGTCCAAATGGTACGAAACTTGATAGGCGGTCTACCGGTAGTAAACCAAGGCTGCTTGGCAAGTCAGATATCAAGTAGGCATGTTTACAAGCTCGATGCGCTCACTACAGAGCAAGTCATGACAAACTAAGCATACACCCATCAAGAATACACATAATACAAGCTAGACATGGCAAGAACAATAACATAGCATGCACGGATCAACTACAACATCCTCGAGAAAATCGCTAACAAGTAGACAATCTGCCCAGATTCACGAAATAGAAAAAGTAGAGCTCGATTGACTCAAGCTAGGGTGCTCCATAATTGCAAACTAAGACATGGATGGATAGAGCACTACAAGATTAACAAAAGATCCTTACTGATCATCCTCAAAAGAGGCACGGATCACTAGGAAACAACATGAACATATGGCATATTGATAAAACAGATCAAGGACTTAGTGGAATTGCTAAGTCCCTGAAGTCAGCATTAACGAATGCTCCACTTTGCAAGCTTGTGCTAGTCACCACACACATCACAAAAATACATAGATGACACCTATGGAAAGAAAGCATATAACAAAACATATGTAGAGCTCAGGGGCATATCATGCACACAATAATCATGGCAAAAAGGACAAATAGCTATTTGGAGCAGCAGATCTGACAATTAACTTAAATAGCACTCTTCCAACAGCATTTCGGGCATGAAGATGAACTCAAAAGAAAATGATGCAATGAGATGAAATGATGTGCTCTTTGAGACGAACATTTTGATATGCTATATGCCCAAAACGGATCTACGGACGCAAAGTTACGATGCGATGAACATGGCAAAATAATCTAGGGTTTGAGGCAAAAGTCAAACGAGGGGTAGTTTTAGATCTGAGATCCAGATCGCACGGAAAATGAGGCCGCCGGAGTTACTGTAGCTGCCGGACTTGGAGCTCGCCGGAGACGAACTTGCCGCGGAGGAAGGCTGGAGAGGGACTTGGGGGCGCCGGATCCGGGGAGTGGCCGCGAGGATGGGGCAGCGCGGCAGGGCCGGGCGTCGCCGGAGCTGAGGCTCACCGGCCGGACGACGAGACAGGGCGGCGCGGGACGTCGGACTTGGGGAAGACGGCGGAGGCGGCGATCGGGGCGCGAGGGGGCGAGCGGCTCTCGGGCGGCG
>NC_057800.1:742907814-742916299 GCF_018294505.1 Triticum aestivum
GGAGACAAAAACCCGAACCCGAGAAAATAAAATAACTTAGCGCCGGAAACGGCAAGAGTTGGATTACATATTGGGTAAATCATATCCGGGGTGTTACAACACTCCACCACTACGAAAGGATCTCGTCCCGAGATCTAGGACTGGAAGAACGCCGGGTACTCAGAACGGAGGTGATCCTCGCGTTCCTAGGTGGCCTCACGGTCGGAATAGTGTGACCACTTGACTTTGAGGAATTTGATTGACTTCTTGCGAGTCTTGCGTTCAGTCTCTTCAAGAATAGCAATGGGGTGCTCACGATAAGAGAGATCTTCTTGGAGCTCAATGTCTTCGAAGTTGACGGTGTTTTCAGGAGTCTTGAAGCACTTGCAGAGCTGAGAGACATGGAACACGTCATGAACAATGTTGAGATAACGCCCCCCCCCCCAAGAGGGAGAACGACGCAAAGCGTTGCCACAACCGATTCAACATCGGATAAAAGGTCTTCATCCGGAACGCTAACATAGAGAGAAGAACCACAACAACATATTCAATAAGAGCACGGCACCCACAAGTGCCTTTGGTCGGTGTTAGAAAGAGTCATGTACAAGGTATACGGTATTGTGTAAACCATATATCGTAGAGAGGTAGGTAGATTGCGTGCGTTGTAATCTAGATGGTTAGGTTGTTAGGGTTTATCCTTATCTCTTGTATAGATTTCTTGAGGATCAATCCAGAACCTAACTACCATATGTTGTAATCTATCATTGCCTATATAACACGAACGCGTCCCTGCTCAAAGGCATACACTTCCATGCAATCTTTCATGGTATTCAGAGCCTAGTTCCTCTACCACATCCAAACCTAGCAGCTCGCATCAAACCTAGTAGCCATGGCCAGCTCTAGCTCCGCCGCCGCCGCTCCATATGCCCTCATTCCCATCGCTGAAAAGCTCCACCGCGGCAACTACCTTGTATGGCGCGCACAGGCCTTAGCTACCATCCGCGGAGCCCGACTGATCGACCACCTCAACCCCGATCACCCGTTCCCGGAGCCCAAGCTTGTCGACAAGGACGGCAAGCCCACCGATGTGCCGAACCCGGAACATCTCACCGCGTTGGCGCAAGACTCCCAGGTGCTCAGCTTCATCTTCAATTCAATCTCTGCTCCTGTGATGATCCAAGTCGCCCACTGCACCAAGGCCGCCGCGGCATGGACCGCGATCGGAGAGATGTTTCTCTCCCAGACGTAGGCCAACATCGTCAACACGAGGATCGCCCTCTCCACCACCAAAAAGGGCACCGCGACCATCGCCGAATACATCGAGCGCATGAAAGCGCTAGGCGACGAGATGGCTTCAGCAGGGAAGCCGCTCGACGATGATGACATGGTCTCCTACATCCTTGCCGGACTCGACTTCGACTACATCTCCTTCGTCTCGTCCATCTGCGCTGCGAGGACTGAGCCCATCAAGGTAGCTGAACTTTATTCTCAGCTAATTGGTTTTGAAAAGCGTCTTGCCATGTTTTAAGGGGGAAATCAGTTCTCTCAATCCTCGGCCAACGCCGTGTCTCGTGGCCATGGTGGTTTCGTTCGCGGAGGCGGCCGTAGCAACGAAGGCCGTGGAAACGGAGGCGGCCGCGGCAATGGAGGTTGTGGCAATGGAGGCGGTGGCCACGGCAATGGAGGCCGTGGCAATGGCAATGGAGGAGGCAACGATCTCCCTAAGGTTGCTTGCTAGATTTGCAAGAAGCCAAACCACACCGCCATCGAGTGCTACCGCCGCTTCGACATCTCCTTCACCAAGAACGAGAAAAGTGCAGGTTCGGCCACCACCTCGTCCTATGGAGTGGACACAAACTGGTACCTGGACACGGGGGCCACGGACCACATCACCAGCGAGCTCGACAAGTTGACCATCCGCAACAAGTATAACGGCAACAAACAAGTCCATACTGCAAACGGGGAAGGTATGGAAATTTGTCATATTGGTCAATCCACTGTTCAAACCCCCATTCATGATCTTCATCTCAAAAATATATTGCATGTACCCGATGCCACCAAAAATCTTATTTCAGCTCACCGTTTATCCACTGACAACAATACCTTTCTTGAAATTCACCCACGTCTATTTTTCGTTAAGGAACAGGGAACGAGGAGAACCCTTCTCCAAGGCAGGTGTAAACGTGGTCTTTACCCCCTATCATCGGCTCCGGTGACCTCCAGCAAACAGACGTTTGGTGTCAATAAAGTGTCCACGGACAGGTGGCACAGTCGGCTAGGGCATCCTTCATCAACCATAGTTCGTCATGTCCTTAGCCACAACAACATTCCCTTTTCAAGTAGTGAGTTGAATAAAGAAGGTGTTTGTGACGCTTGTCAATTAGGCAAGAGCCACCAACTACCGTATCCTAGTTCGATCAGTGTATCTAAAGCTCCTTTAGAGCAAATTTTCTCTGATGTATGGGGGCCTCCCCGTGATTCTATCAATAGGAAAAACTATTATGTGTCCTTTATTGATGATTATAGCAAATTCACATGGATCTATCTTCTTAAGCATAAATCTGAAGTTTTCAAAATCTTTCATGAATTTCAAGCACTAGTTGAAAGGTTGTTCAATAGGAAAATCATCACCATGCAAACTGACTGGGTGGCGAATATGAATGTTTAAATTCCTTCTTTCGCCAACTAGGAATCACCCACCATGTCTCCTGTCCTCATGCTCATCAGCAGAACGGGTCAGCTGAAAGCAAAACATCGTCACATTGTCGACGTGGGTCTTTCTCTCTTGGCTCATGCCTCCATGCCTTTAAAATTTTGGGATGAGGCTTTTCTCTCTGCCACATATCTCATAAATCGCACCCCTAGTAAAGTGATCAACTATGAAACCCCCTGGGTCGTCTGTTTCATGAACAACCAAACTATCATTCCCTTCGAGTTTTTGGATGTGCCTGTTGGCCCAACCTCCGTCCCTATAATTCCAAAAATTATAATTTCGATCCAAACAATGTGTTTTTCTCGGATACAGCAATCTTCACAAAGGTTTTAAATGCCTTGATGTTGCTGTTGGCCGAGTCTACATATCTAGGGATGTCATCTTCGATGAGACGGTTTTTCCTTTCAAGGCTTTAAACCCTAATGCAGGAACTCCCCTTCGATCTGAGATCTTATTGCTACCTGAAACTACCCTGTCTGAGCCTATTGATCATGGGGGTGAACAAGTACTTGATCAACATGCAAATTTTCCTGCTAATTCTGGTGAAAATCCAGCCCCTATGCGTCATTTTATGCAGGCAGTACAGGACGAAAATGGCGCAGAGCACGGAGGAGATTCAGGTGCTGCCGCCGCTGATTCCGAGGATAATAGCGCAGGTGCAGGCGGCAGCTCAGGGGAATCCGCCTCGGATCGCACCCCTCCTAGGGGGTGCGTGTGCGCGTCGGGTGCTGCCTCCCCGGGTGGGCCAGGAGGGCGCGTGGGCATGTCGGGTGTTGGCTCCCCAGGTGGGCCGACTTCTGAGCCGACCGGTCCCTCGCGTCGGGCGCTGCCTCATGATGACCGCCAGGTGGACCAACCTGATGTGGGCGCGTCGGCCAATGCTGATGAGACAAGGCAGGATGTTGGATGTTCAGAATGCGTTTCTTCATGCCGTTCTAGAGGAAGAAGTCTATATGAGACAACCACCTGGTTATGAGGTAAAAGGAAAGGAGAATTATCTATGCAAACTTGATAAAGCTCTGTATGGACTAAAACAAGCACCTAGGGTTTGGTACTCCAAGTTAAGTGAAAAACTTCAAATACTTTGTTTCAAATCATCCAAGGGAGATACTTCTTTGTTCTTCTACAGAAAGGGAAATATCACTATTTTTATGTTGGTTTATGTTGATGATATTATTGTTGCTAGCTCATCACAAGATGCAACTGTAGCATTGCTAGAAGATCTTAAGAAGGATTTTGCCTTGAAAGATTTGGGTGATCTTCGTTATTTCTTGGGTATTGAGGTGAGAAAGGTAAAAGATGGAATACTCCTTACTCAAGAAAAATATGTCCTGGATATGCTTAAGGGTGCAGGAATGGTAAATTGTAAGGCTTCAAACATGCCCCTCTCCACGTCAGAAAAGCTGTCAAGAGAAGAAGGGGAGCCTTTAGGGGCCGAGGAATCAACAAAATATAGGAGCATAGTAGGTGCTTTGCAGTACTTGACACTGACAAGACCTGACATTTGTTTCCCTGTTAATAAAGTATGCCAGTACTTGCATTCTCCTACTTCTCAACATATGACAGTTGTCAAGAGAATTTTGAGATATCTCAAGGGTACTATGAGTACGGGTCTGAAATTTACCAAGTCAACTTTCAATGTTGTTAGTGCTTTCTCTGATGCTGACTGGGCAGGATGTCCAGATGACAGAAGGTCGACAGGAGGTTTTTGTGTGTTCTTTGGTCCAAATTTGATTTCTTGGAGTGCACGTAAGCAAGCTACTGTTTCTCGGTCTAGTACAGAGGCAGAGTACAAATCTTTAGCCAATGCCACTGCTGAGATTATTTGGGTTCAAACTTTGCTACGTGAACTTGGAGTCATGCACTCACCAGTTGCACGTCTCTGGTGTGATAATATTGGTGCCACATATCTGTCAGCAAATCCAGTGTTTCATGCAAGGACAAAACACATAGAAGTGGACTATCATTTTGTTCGAGAGAGAGTAGCTAACAAACTACTAGATATCTGTTTTATTCCCACAGGTGATCAAGTTGCAGATGGTTTTACCAAAGCTTTGTCATGGAAGAAGTTAGAAGACTTTAAGGACAATCTCTACTTGGTGAAGCTGTGATTGAGGGGGCGCGTTAGAAAGAGTCATGTACAAGGTATACGGTATTGTGTAAACCGTATATCGTAGAGAGGTAGGTAGATTGCGTGCGTTGTAATCTAGGTGGTTAGGTTGTTAGGGTTTATCCTTATCTCTTGTATAGATTTCTTGAGGATCAATCCACAACCTAACTACCGTATGTTGTAATCTATCATTGCCTATATAACACGAACGCGTCCCTGCTCAAAGGCATACGCTTCCACGTAATCTTTCAGTCGGCTCCAAGGCACGGAGCTTTCGCTTGGCAATTCACCCGTGGGACCACCAGGCTGCCAGAAGAAGCGTTTATAGGAAATTAAACTACGCAAGGTACCGATCTGTTATTATTATTTTTCGTGGACAAGCCATCGATGTATTTAGCCAGGTCATGCAAGAGAGTCGATCGACACGTACAGACGTACACGGCCAGGCTGGATCTATATATATAGAGCAAGTAAGTCCTCGGGGAGATCGATCTATCTAGGGCAGGCAGGCCATGGAGGATGAGACGGCGGCACCAGCGGCCAAGATCCGGATCAAGACGAACCCGTACATCCCCCATGAGGTCGTCACCGAGATCCTCCTCCGGCTGCCCGTCACATCACTTCTCCGGTTCAGGTGTGTCTCCAAGGCATGGCACACCACCATCTCCAACGATCCATCCTTCCAGTGCACGCACCTTCGCCGGCACAGGACCGACGACCCGTGCCTGCTCATCGCCCCGCGGATCCATGCGATCGGCAAAAATTTCAACGGTAGCCTCACCGGCCTCTACCAGTGGGAGGAGGACCATGCCTACGGCACCGCGACGGCCCTCCTGTACCCAATGCCGGTACCTCCGTTTCCCGAATTTCTCGAGGCGCACGACCTTGTCCATTGCGACGGGCTGGTGCTCGTGGGAACCCGGTCCGCAGCGTGGGTGCTCAACCCAGTGATGCGCCGCGTCGTGGAATTACCCTGGGGGCGCCTTGGCGGTTCAACGTCCTTCAGCTACCTCGAGGCGTTCGGTCTCGGGCGCGACCCTCGCTCCGACGCCTACAAGGTCGTTCGTTTCTTCATGCCTCCGCGTGTAGAGGTGTTGACGATTGGAAGCTCAGAACGGTGCTGGCACGAGACGGTGTCACAACCCCCGTGGTTTCACGTCAAGAGGCGGCCGGCGGCGATCTGCTTCAAGGGGTCCTTGATCTGGACAGTTGATCAAAAGAATCGTAATGGTCAATTGGGTTTTCTGCGGTTTAGGTTGGATGAAGAAACATTCAGCCTCATTCTACCACCTCCTTGCTGGTCATGGGACGACCACGAGGCATCCACTTTATCTGAGTTGAGGGAAGTGCTGTGCTTGACCACAAGTGTAGGGTTAATGAATCGATCCCTTGACATGTGGATATGCACCGACTTGGACCTTCCACAATGGGAGAAGTGCTACAACATCCTCTCTGACTGGACCCAACCTCTTCATCCGGTGGCTATGTTGGGTAATGGAGTACTCGTGTGCCGATCCTCTGGTAATTATCTGCACCGCTGCACTTTTCAACCTGGAAAAGGTGTCACGGTCAACCATACAATTTGTATGAATGACCTAAGATATGACAACCTCGACGAGGACACACTTGTTGAATATCCAAGCCGAACTGCCACATACTTTGATGCAATCCCCTACGTCCCAAGCTTCGTCTTAATCTAGCTGAAGTTTCAGCTTGGGTAACATTTGGTGCAACAAAGGCTTCCTCTCATTGAAGCCTTTCATTCTTTACCTAGATCAGTCAGTATGCATTGCTTATCTTCTTGTAAGAAAATTACGTATCAATTAAGTTTAGAACATCACAAGGCATCTATCTGAAACTTTTCATTAGTCAGTCTGATAATCATCATACGCTGCACCCATTAAGCAGTGTTGAGATATTGCACACCGACGTGAAAACCTCTCTTTACCAGGTGTGGCTGGATGTGATGAGATTTTTGCATCCTCAGTGAGATGCTCGTTTTTTTTACTTTTGAATAAATTTAGGTTGTGTGAGCAGCTAACGTTGTCATCGGTCTACAACGAGGATCGCGTTGTCAATGGTTGTCGACCTTAAATACACATTTTGTTTCGTGATAAAAGAGCAATAGTTTTTTCTCGTGGCATCTCTTGGTCTTCTTTTTTGGCAGTCAAGAGACAAAGCGGCCGTAACGTTATAAGGGTCATCCCATGAGTTTTCACAAGCTCGTGTGGGTTCTTGAATCTCATGATGGCTAACTCATTCAGCTTTTAGAAAGTTATATTCATATTTGAAGGAATGCGGAATGGGCGGGAGGTAGAGATGACGAATTCAAATAGTTCGCTGTAACTTTGTTTGTACTAGGGTCTTTATGGCTCGTGCTCGTATCAATTATTTATGTATCTCATACTATATTGTGAGGAAGTGAGGGAACTAGAGAGGAGGTAGGGAGCATGTGTGCATTTTTTTCGATTGAGTTCATTCACCGTAACTCTTTTTGTCATTCTATATATAGGTACCTGGGGAGGAGTAATGATGTAGTCGGGGTTGAACCACATGCATATTTTGTAGTCCCAACATAATGTCGTCTGTTGGTGATGGTTGATCTGCCGATCCCCTCCGCAGGCTGACACACATCACCACCTACAACAACAATCGATACCTTTCCTTCGGGAATATCTCTTGCAACTCGCATCTCTCAAGTGGTTGTATATATGGTGGACACTCCCTCGCTAGTATTTCGACCATGTCGTTCCTTCTCTACCTTCCTAAGGTCGGTGGTGGAAGAAAAATAAATAAAGGAACCACCCCAACGACAACAGTCGGGATCCATTCTCCATGAACATCTCTGACAAAGGGAGCACCATCAGACTAAAAGCAAGACACAGATCCTTAATGGCTACATTGTTGAACAATACTACCTTTTGATACCATTTGAACTTTTAGAATTAATTTGAATTTAAGTCATGTTTAGCAAACGAACTCATACTATATTGTACCAACCAACCAGTGTCACAATCAATTATAGCCTAAGAATCTCACACCAAAGAATAATTATATTTAATTCATGCTAACCTATGAGGTCCGTCAAGGGGCCGCTGCAGTCTCGATTGCCACAACAGCAGCCGCCGAGGTATCGACTAATGGTCAAGCGGTCTTGGCAGATGACCCAGCCATCTCAGTAGCTGTAGCCGTCCTCTCTGCAGAGGCAACCGTGACCTCAGCGTAGGACTTCGCCCTCCGTGCCGCTGCAGCCACCCTCTCGGCATCTCCTGCCACTTCAACCGCCCTCTCGGCCGCTGCACGAGAGAATCATCGTAGGCAGCCGCCCTCTCGGACACTGCAGCCATCCTGTGGGGGCCCTAGATCTCCCTAACTAGTGAACACACGGACCTAACATGAAGCAAAAACACATTGGATTTGAATTTCAAAGTCAAGACACAGACTAAACCTAACATAAGTCAAACCTAGAAGAATCACGTACTCTGCATTTGAGGTGAGTTTCAGTCCGTCGAGGCTCTCAACAACTGTCATCTCTCAAATGGTTGTGTATATAGTGAACACTCCCTCAGAGGTATTTTGCCTATTGGTGATGGTCGTTCCTCCACATATCTTCTCCAAGGAAGAGATGAGCAGGAACGACCTCCTATAGACATCTCCACAGCTCTTATAGTTTCACGGGAGGA
>NC_057800.1:742916789-742918508 GCF_018294505.1 Triticum aestivum
TCCCAAGGTTTCACCTAAGGGTGGAAGGAGGAAAGAAAAGGATTCACTCCAAGCATTCACTCCTTCAGACTAGGAGCAAATTTTCTTCAAATTTCTTCTATACGTAGTTATATATGTTGAGATTAATGTCCATACTTACATGAGTATATATAGATAATAATAGGAGCATTGTTTTTGTGCATCAGTGCTAGACATTTTATGTTGATCCATCACTCCACATACAACATGAACTCGTGTTTTTTATTACTCCCGACATGCAAAGCAGAAAACCAAGTTTCATTTTCCTCCTCCCATCTAGTCATTCCAAAGAATCAAATTAACTATAACCAGAGCCAGGAGCATTGACCTATATGTAGCTGCACCACTGCTCCGATGAAAGAGGGTAGCTTCTTCCGCTGCTGCTGTGGATGCCCCTCCTTAACCAAGCTAATGTGGAGATTGCAACCTTCCAAAACCAGGCCACTGAGAGCATCTTCTAGGTGGGCATGGGATCTTGACATAGTTATGTGGCCGATACATCGTGAGCGCTTGGTCTTCTTGTAGAAGATCACCTCGGTGCTGAACACTTTACCATGGTTGCTGAACAAGAGTCGCAGCTGAGAGCTTTTCACGGTGAGAGGTAGGTTGTACACCAACACCTTGAAACAAGGTTCATAATATCTCTCGATGTGAATGACGTGCGTTGGACCCGTAATCTCTTGCCTCTTCACGCCACGAGCTTCCAGAGAGCTCCTATTGATTTCCTGATAGAGCAACATCAATGTTAATCATTACTACTAGAATTTTATCATGTACGTCTAGGCCTCGAGATGCTTGCTTACACATAGTTCCGACTGTTAAACTCTAGATGGTATCGGTTCTATTAGCCATATGTCAAGATAAAACTACCAGAAATAGCATTATGCGAAATATAATTTTGTGATGTTTATTTTGCAGGTGTTTAATTACCTGAACCCGAGCCATGATTGTTTGTGGGATGAGCCAAGTGCACTTCTCGCAATCCCATTCTTGAGGCAGCCGCTCAATGAACTTGACTTCATCATCGACGAGGTTGTAGCTGAACACACCGTACTGCTTATATGGCGCGGCCTTACTATTGGTGTAGACGAAGTAGACGGAGCCTCCATGGCCAACAAGCATGGAGGCGTCGATGGCAAAGCTGTTGGTTGGGCGACCCCAAGAAGAGGACGCGATTGGCCAGGCTGTAGCCATCCTTTCTCACCCACTGTCTCTTATCCCCCTCTAGCGCGCACACCCACATGGAGGACCTGTGCGGAATATTGTAGTATGTCCGGACATGGATGGTCGCCCACAAAAGCTCACCACGGGACTCAAGCAGGTAACTGTATTGCTCCAGGTAATTTCCACACATCTTCGGCAGCTGCTGCAATGGGCTCGCCATGTTGTCAACGCCCCACTGTGTTGAGATTTGCCACACGCTAGACTCAACAGTTACCAGGATTCTGGCCTTATGGTAGGTGGCACAGTACCCTCCGCTCCTGATGGTGTCCTCAAAGGTCTTCTCCACAAGCGTCCACTTTGCGTCACCGGGTTGCAGGAGCACCTCCGTGAAGCTGGCTATAGTCTTGATGTCCATGAAGACGGTGGAGATGCCATAGAGAAAGGTGGTACCATCAGCATAGACAGAGCCATGGAGGTTCTCCTCCCATCGGTCGTCGAGGCAGCACGCATGCGGCAAGCGAGGCAGATGGGTGACGG
>NC_057800.1:742918631-742919300 GCF_018294505.1 Triticum aestivum
GAGCACGTCCGGTGGGAGGTCTGGCCACCTGGACTGCTCCATGACGGCGGGATCGAGCGAGAATTTGTGATGGACGGATAGAGGATTAGATGGAATCGAGAAGGCCGTACGTTTGTTTCGGATTAGCCAGGTTTTATATTTATTTTTTGAGTGAAAGCCGGGTTTTTATATAGCTACGTACGGCCGTGTCATGCTCTAATACTTAAGGATACCCATCGAGCTTTCTTTAAGACGCACTGGGTATTTCCTTTTTTTCCGGTAGTCACAAACCTTTCGAAAGGTGGGCTTTGTCGAACAGCTTGCCGTCGTCGTCAGCGTCGTCTCCTTGTTGTTTGGACTGCCCTTCTTTTCATCATGTCAAAAAAATCGCTTGGAACGTGGGCTATTTGTTTTTATCTGCCAATATAGAAGTCATTGGAGATTAATAGGTCTGCCAATATAAAAGTCATTGGAGCGCCCCGCTGTTTGAAGATTAATAGTCTTGGAGTTGCCTCAATTTAGTTGCTCGCCCTGAAGGTGTCCAGGGTTTGACTTACGGCAGCCAGACTCGTTCTCTTCTGTTACAAAATGTTCTCGAAACAGGCTCACACCCCGCTTTATATTTATATATATATATATATATATATATATATATATATATATATATATATATATATATATATATATATA
>NC_057800.1:742919605-742932083 GCF_018294505.1 Triticum aestivum
AAAGCGATGAGGACGCTCTCTTCCAAGGGTCACGCTACGCGTCCGCCGGCGGATAGCTAGAAAACATCCGCCGCCTTGTTGGCCGTTGGATGGACGCGGGGATGTCTATCCCATTAACTCACTCACAAGTGCCACCTTCCTTTTGCAAGGGCGGTGTTGCGGAACAAGTCCTGCAACAGGATGCTTGTTGCAAAATGTCGGAACCGCTATTTACCTTTCTGAAACACAATATGTGTTGCAGATTTTTTTTTGCAACTGAGGTCTTGTTTCAGATTTTTTTATAACTGAGGTTTGTTGGAAAAAATTGTCTTCACTTTTTTTGCAACATATATTATGTTATGGGAGAAACTTCTGCAACATTGGAGTTGTTGCAGAAAAATTAGAGGAGGGTCACGAGGAATCAGGAGCACATGTCACATGGGGCACGTGTCGTACGAGCGAACATGTGTTGTGTTGCAGATTATCTTTTTCGGACGTGCTATGCGTCAACCGGCGAATCTTTTTAAAGGATCCGCCGGGTTGTGAGTCGTCAGATCCATTGTATCACGTGGCTTAGTGTTCTCCTCATTTCTGAAATAGAGGGCGTGTTGCAAGTTTCCTTTAGCAACACAAGTCTTGTTGCAAAAAAATTTGCAACAAGGTTAGTGTTGCAAATATTTTTTTTTGCAACAAAGGTCTTGTGACATTTTTTTGTAACAAAGGTCTTGTTGCATTTTTTTGCAATATGCATCTTGTTGCATATTTTTTTTATGTCTCCACGTTTTTGCAACATCGGTGTTGTTGCGGAAGGTACTTTTGCAACATGGATGTTGTTGCAGTAAAATTACAGTAAAGATGTAGTGGCGGGCCACGCATAGGACACACGTCACACGCTCAAGGCGGCGGGCGTGTGGTGTTGGATCAGCCCTGCTGTTCACAAGCTTTTCCCTCTTCCAAAGCAGATCTCGGGATAATCGAACAACACACACGAGTATGAGAATGCTGCCAAAAACTAATACATGTAGGCCTGAAAACAGGACACGACACGCACTAGGACAACTAGGCTCGACGACAACGCCCTCAGGAGGGTGAACGGCGCTACGCGTGGCTGTTGCCGAGTCCAAGAAGGACAGATGTCTACACCTGAAACCCTGGCACGGGAAAGGAAAACAACAACGACGACCTCAAGTGGTGAGCGGCGTCCACAAGCGTCGCCGGCGCCGGCGCCAAAGCGTGGAACTTTCGCTCGGCAGCTCACCCATGCCACGGTGAGGAACCGAGAACCACCGTGACGAGCACAAGCATCAAGTTACATATCTGGACATTGCTACTGCCAACGACAAGATGCGAGCCCAAGCCTCTCGCCGCTACACCCCTTGTTGCTCAAATGACCAATAAGCATAGCCATCGCCGTCGTCATGGTGCCCGTCGAAGATCCAACCATATGGACCTCCACCTGGGGCCGCCACCCTGGCATCCATGTCTCGAGATACCATCAACTGCCCTCACCACAGTACACCAATCACGGTAGGATGGGTAGATTCACTCCACCTACTCCAAGCTCGCCATCAGCCACCAGATCTGGGCCAGCGTCTTCACCTTAGGAAACGCCTACGCCGGCATCCCAAGCCGGTCATAGTGTACCCGGGGGGCATGATCCAGTGACTACCGATGGCCATCGTCAAGCAAGCCTCGGCTAGGCGACTCACACGCCGTCATGCTTGTGGCCAACTGCGTTGATCTGTCCGACGGCATAACGGTCCCTCTCGAAGATGCCATGATCCCTCAACCGACGCCATAACGTGAGGACGCCACCCATCAAGGCCACAAGCATGACCAGAGGTGGCCTAGAGCCAGCAAATCCGACTCCAAGGCGTAAAGCGCCAGAACAGGCAGCCTTGGGTGGAAGGACCACGTCAAAGTTTGGTCGGAGACTCACCCACGACGCCGACACACTACCAACGCGTATAACCAGGAGGACCGGGCAGTCCAAATCCAGACGAGAGGTAGCCCATGGCAGCCGACCATCACGCCAGCTACCTCCTCCGGCGGTTCCTCGTGAAGTGCACCGCCAACCCCGTCCAGCACCAAGACCGCCGCCAGCATCCCCACATCCATCGCCACATGCCCGCAGGAAGGGGACGCAGCAATCACCGCCCGAGCCCCCGCACACCAGCAAGAAGGGGCAGGCCGCCGGCCAGCCAGGAGCGCCCGCGCACGGAGGCCAGACTGCGCCGCCTGCACGCGTCGGCCCAGAACCACTCCATCAACGCTGCTAGGGCACGCAACCACCAAACCACCGCGTAGCCCTCCGCACTGCCGTTGCGTGCCATGGCCACTGCCGCCAGCATGCATGACCGCGCCGCTGCACCCCACGCTCACGCCGTGCCACCACCAGGAGGAAACGTCGGAAGGAGAGAAGGCCCTGCCGCCGACGCAACACTGGGCTATGCCCGTTAGCGCGCGCCGGCGGCAGCGGACGAGGAGGGAAGGGGAGGGTGGAAGACTGGTGGCGTGCTAGGCTTCTCCTTGGACGCCTGCGGGGGTGGCACGGGGAGAAGGAGAGGGGGGAGGGGAAACAGATCCCATGGCCAATGCTAACCTTGTGTTACAAAATTATGGTTGTCCGCCATATTCATAACTCATTTATACAACAATGCAAAAATAAAAATCTAGTTTCTTAGGTACATCTAAGCTGGCATTGACACAGTGACGGCTGCCCCTCCTTGACCAAGCTGACCTCCAGACTGTGCCCTTCCAGAATCAGCTTGTTGAGATCAGTGAGAGCATCATCCAGATGGGCATGCGTCATCTCTATGGTCACATGGCCGATAACATGTGAAACCTGTGTGTTCTTATAGCAGTCTACCTCAGCATTGAGCACTTTGCCATGCTTGCTAAAGAAGAGTCGCAGCTGAGCGGTCTTCAATGTGATAGGCAAATTGCGCACCAGCACCCGAAAACTAGGCGCGCGATGTCTCTCAATGGGAATGGTCCGTGTTTGAGGACAAGAAATTGTTGGAGCCGTTTTCTGCAGTTGCTCCTTCGTCAGTTTTGTATCCTCCGATAACCTCTCATGGATTTCCTGATCCAGCAAACACAACGATATATTAGCACATATTGGACTCATTGTCTTGGATTGACATGATGAAAATATCAATACATGTTTTCTTTTTTGTCAAAAATAATAATTGGAGAGGGCCTATGCAAAGTTCAGGGTTTGGTTCTTCTGTGGCTGTATTAGTTTAGGGAAGTGTTTGTGGCCGGCGCGCCGGCCCAAGCGTTGGGCCGGTCACATGCGCGTCGACTGATGCGCCAGATCGGACGCTCGCGTTCCCTCCGCAGCCGCACGTCCACGTGCTGGCCGGGTCCACACACCGCTTTGACCGCACGTTATCCCTTTCCTCGCGTTGCCTCCTCCATTCTCCACCACTCATTCTGCTTTTCCCCATCCACTCCCGCTTCTTGCTGCTGCACAGAGGCGACCCAACACGGAGATGCAAAATTTTGGTGGCGAAGCACCGGCGACCGGTGCGGTGTAGATGCCACGGCGTTCGTCTTTTTGGTGGCCGGAGCTGAGCGGGGCTGCAACCGTGATGGTGCTGCAACTAGCGCTCGTCGCCATGGCCGCCCGCAGCTGATTTGTGCTCCTGCTCCTCTTCATGGCCGCGCACAGCAAGATTTTTGCTACAACCATGTTTTCTTTTTGCTGGAACCAGTCCATGTTTTTGCTACCACCCACTCACCCCAAAATCTGCTCCCGTGGTGATTTTTGCTGGAACCGGCGAACCATTTTTGCTACATTTGTTTTGAGTTTTTGTTACTACCGTTGTTTTGTGGTTTTTTTGCTACGTCCATCTCCATGACATCGCATGTTTTCTTTCAATCGATTTTTGCTACAACCATACTTTTGATTTGCTGGAACCGAAGATAATTTTTGCTACAACCGTATTTTCATTTGCTGGAACCGAAGACCATTTTTGCTACATCCACCCACGGCGGTGTTGGACGGCGGCGACGGCTTTTCTTTGCTGCAACTGTCTCGGATTTTTGCTACTACCGGAGACGCCATTTGCTACTACCAGAGTCTTGTTGGAAGCATCAGAAGTTTTCGCTACCACCCCAAGTTTTTTTTGACTTTTGCTGAACCAGCCTAAAAATTGCTACCACCGTCTTTTGATTTTGCTGGAACCGGCATTTTTTTTGCTTCACCGGCGGCGGTGAAGGTGGGTCGTGTTTTGCTTCGCCGGCGGCAAGCAGGGGTAGCGGCCGGCGACGTGAGGCTCCGCGAGCCGCGGGGGGCCTCGCCGGAGATGCGCCGCAGGGGCGTTGCTGGAGCTGGGCCTCGCGCGAAGATGCGCCGCGGGGGCCTTGCTGGAGCTGGACCTCGCCGGAGAAGCGCCGTGGGGGCCTTTGCCGCAGCTGCGCGGTGCTGCGAGCCGCGGGGGATCTCGCCGGAGATGCGCCGTGCTGCGAGCCGCAGGGGATCTCGCCGGAGATGCGCCACGGGCCCGAGGAAGAAGAAGCTGGGGCAATTTTTTATTTTTTTTGGCTTCAGATCCAACCGCCGCGCGGCTCGCATCGAGCGGCTATGGCTGGACCGGCCGAAAGTTTCGGCCGGTGCGCCGGCGCCTAGCATTGGCCATTAGTTTAATGCGGCAATGTGATCAATAGTAATATGAGGATAATCAACTTAAGAAATTTGAGATGTTTTTAGCTAGCTACCTGATGAACGGAAGTAATGATACACTCGGGATTGAACCAGGTGCACATATTGTTATCCCATCATTGAGGTAGCCGTTCGACGAGCTTGGCCTTGCCATTGACGAGGTTATAGCTGAACACGTCATGCGGCACCATTCTAACATTATGGTAAATGAAGTAGACACACCCGGCATGGCTGTTGCCCAGCTGGAAAGCCTCCACCGCGAAACTGTTGTGCAAACCCAAGAATAGGACGCGATCGGCGAGGCTACGCGTGTCCTTCCTCACCGATCTCATCTTCTTCTCCGGCAACTGCGATGTTGGCACCAACAGCTCCTCTAGCGCGTGCACAAACACTGTGAGGTCGCAAATGTAGGCGCCCCGGCCGGGCTCATAAGTGTCATATTGCCGGCCCTGGATCGACGTCCACAAAAGCTCACCACGGGACTCAAGGAGGTAGTTGTCCTCGTACAAGGATTCAATGTAGGGCTGCACCTGCACCGTCGGTGTCGCCGGCCTTGGGACCAGCACGTCGCGGGTGGCATCCCTATTGGGCGTGATGATGCGGCATAAGTCAGCCCCCACTTTCAGCAGGATCTTACCATCGTGGTACGCGACGAAAAATGGACGAAAACGCTGGAACCTGAAGGGCCGCTCAATTATCCTCACCACCAGCGTCCACTCCACCTCGCCGGGGTGAAGGAGTGCTACCCTCAAATGGATGATGCCGGTGAAGCAGATGCTGTAGAGAAGGGTTGTGTCGTCGTCGTAGATGACCCCACGGAGACAATCCCTGTTCTCCCAGTCGCTGAGGTTTCGCGGGAGTGGAGGCAGGTCCCCAGGTGTGTGGCGGCGGCTCCGGTGAAAGCTTCATGGAGGCTAGGGCGGAGGCGTTCGATGGTCAGGAACCACAGTGTCCCGCCACCTGAGCTAGTCATCCAGTTTCCCCGAGGCCTAGGCAGCAGCGACTGTGAGCGGTAGTTCGACCGGGAGAAGATGCATCTCATCTCCAGGCACGTCGAGTCTTCCTTCGTCGCCGCGATGAGCCATGGCAGGAACTGAGCCTTCTCCGTCGCTGTTGGGAACCATGAGCCACACCATGGCTTGCAGACGGCGTGGAAATGGACAAAGTCGGTGGCGTCGTGCAAGCGGGTGGAGATCTCGCGTGTCAGATCCGATGAGAGATCAGACCAACGCCTCCCGGGAATGGCGCGGCATGATTGGGGAGCTAGCAGAAGAGATCAGCCAGTTATATGATACACCGAAACGTACTTGATTGGCCGGCCAATGGTACATCAACGGATGGTTACATCTTGTACACCCACGACCTTTAAGGTTTCGTATTCCATCTGTATTTACTACTAGAAAAAATTAGGGTACTTACTAAAACACCTTAAGGGAAAAGAATCACACTTCTCGACCACAATAGGCCAAGCCCCCATCGCGGCCGCCATCTAAGAAATTTTGGTCCCCTAGCCTCCAGCTGCCATCTTGGATATGAGAGGTGGGGGGACCTTGAATCTTCGAAACCTCTATGTTCTTCGTCAACACCTAGTGGTTATCATAGTTTTGTGAGAATAAACTTCCTTTTGTTCTTTTGGCAGTGCCATGAGGTTCCATAGTTCTCTGTCGTCCCAAATTCGATTATTCGGATCTGATGAGTTTATATTGCTGTGTCAAGCTTTTTTTGTTGGTTTGCTTCTTTGGGGAGTTGAAATTTTTCATCAACATCATGATGAAGATATAATGGTTCGACCGCCTGCACTTCTAGGGGATCATCCCGGCCCAAGTACATTCATCGATCAAGGCTTTCTATCTTTTTAGCTGGGCGACTCAAGGCGCTTTCAAAAATCAATTATCGGTAATGTTCATGCCTGTGAAAGAGTGCCAACATCGTTTCCCCAATCTAATTGCAGCCTCTTTACCGAAGCCTTTGGAGTATTTCTTTAAGTAGATATTGATACCGTGAAGAAGATGTTTACAAGAGATCTCATTTTAATTCTTCGGCATAGGAGTTACTTTGTATTTTTTTTGGATCTTAGGTCCAAATTAGTGTACCTGCAATTGTTATGTGTATCAAATAGCAAAAGACCTCGTGCGTTGTAACGTGAAAAAATAGCACACACTCTTAACCCCATAACCATTACTCAAGACCACAATAGGTCCACGTAATTTGTTTCAGGGGGGCATCACATTTGTTTTGCCGCTTATCCTCCTTCTCACCCTCACTCGCGGAAGGTTCAATGTTCGCGCAAACCAAAACATGTTTGAATGCGGAGGTAATATCACTCGTGGTGCATAAACTTATCACCAATGTTTACTTTAGTGCCTAAACTTGAAAAATACGTCGAACTAGTTATATAACTTGGCACGAGCGTGTAAATACGATGCTAATTGCTTCAAAAAAAATACGGTGCTAATCCAATCCGTAGACGTATAATGCATTGATGTGGCGCATATTTTGATTAGCTTTATGTACATGTCCATGGCCAATGGGCCCCACATGTCAGAATAAAGGGAAAATAAACAAACAGTCCCCGTTAGTACTCGAACTTTACAGGCAAGCTAGATAACGACCAGCCTAACCAATAGATCACTCACGTATTCTTGTCAACTATGGATAATGACGCTCTATATTATAAACGAGCACGCTCGTGTGGTTTAAATTATGCTGCCCATGTTGCACTTGTCAGTTTTTTTAGTATTTTTAAAATGTACGTAAATTATAAACGTTAAACTTTTATGTGTTATTAATATTATACATACAAAAAATAACTTATTTAGGAAAACGTTCAAGTTATTTTAAAAAGTATTGGCATCTTATTTTTGAAAACATATCATATAAATATAATAGTATTTTTGATTATAAAAATGTTTGTATAATTTGGAATAATACAAATATTTTCCAAATTACAACTAATTATTGTTATTTGAAGTATACAAACATTTGAATAATCATATGCACATTTTTATAATTCATAAATTTGTCGCTTAAATTTTTTAATGTAAGTAAAAAATATTCATTATTATTTAATATTTAAATTTTTATAAATATATACATGTGAATATATTTAACTTATATAGAAATTAAGAAAATATATGCCACGAGTGAAAGTTATCACAAGTGAATATAAAAAAAATGTTTATATCCATAATTTTGTAAATTTTAAATATAAGCCATAAGGTATTTTTTGTACATTTATTATAAAATTACTATTTTTATATTTACTAAATGTTTTTAATATAATCTGCATGTAAATAATTGAATATTTTTTAAAATTACATTAACATTTTAAAAATAATTTATTTTATTGGAACGTATAATATTTATAACACATAAATACTCAAAATTAATTTAATGTGATATTAGTTTACCTACTTTTTAGAAAATTCTAAAAATATATAATATGTGCGGAATGGGTTGCATTGGCTGCAGCCCCATTTACAAGCCACAAACGTGTTCCTATACAGGACATTAACATAGTTCTCGTTATTAGTCATTCAAAATTGTGTAGCGTATTATCTCGCGCAGGCCTTTGGTATCCCCACAGCGCAAGTTCGAATCACAGTGATTGCAATTTTTGACATCGATTTTCCCTTTGTGCTGACATGTGGGGCCCACTAGTCATATAGACATTTATATAGCAAGCCATCTGTTGAAAGGGGTCCCATGCCACTTGTGCATACTAATCAAAATACGGTGCCACCTCAGCACATTCTACGTCCGCGGATTGAATTAGCATCGTATTTGCACGCTCGTGCCAAGTTCTAGAACCAATTTAGCGTATTTTTTAAGTTCAGGCACTAAAGTGAACATTGGTGACAAGTTCAAACACCACTGGTGATATTACCTCTTGAATGCGCGTACACCCTCTCCTGATCGAGCTGGGCTGCCAGATCCATCGGTCCAGCACCCCCCTTGCCTTGCCAGGCCCAATGTGAGGAAGCCCATCTTCCGGTTGTCCCTGCGCATTGTTGGGCTAGTCAATTTAGGCCCGTCTTGTTTTTTTTGCTGACCTGCGATTTTACTATTTATTCCTGAGACTGCAGTTTTACAGAAAAATCTTCTATGTTCATGCATTTAATATCTCACAAACCGTGCATCGGATTAAAATAAGTTATATATGAAATATACTTAGAATCTTGTCTAGTTTCATAATTTGCAACTTTCATGCATGTTTGAAATGTTTAAATTGTTGTTTGGTTTAATTTTCCTATTGCCATGTTAAGATGCTTTAATTCGTAACTTTTTAACCGTAACTCCGTTTGTAACAAACTTTATATGTAAATGGGGTGGAAAATGCCTAGTTTAACATGCTGCACTCATCTAGCATGTTTAACAACTCTAAAATTGTGTTTAGGGAAGAACAGTACCATAACCAAAATATGCACATGAGGATTTTTCTAGACTTGTTGCTTGTTGTTCCGGCCTCATTTAAACTTGCCTAGATAGGTAGTTTTCATTTGCTTCACCCTCTTGCCATGTTTAACAACATTTAATATTGTTGGGTACATAAACAAGATCGAACTAAATAAGTCACGTGGTGTTTCGTCAATATGCAACGGAGTTGCATATTGAGCTCCACTTAAGTTGTAGGGTTGTTTGTGCATTTTTCCATGCCATGCCTCATTAAACCGGACATGCATCATACTTGGTTGTGCATCATGCCATGATTATGTGGTGGTTGTTTACTATGTTGTTTGCTTCTTTCCGGTGTTGCTTCTTCGGGTTAGTTCCGATAACGTCGTGTTTGTGAGAATCTGTTGGCTACGTCTGTTTGTCTTCTTCATGGACTCGTTCTTCTTCCTTGCGTGATCCCAGGCAAGATGACCATACCCTTGAAATCACTTCTATCTTTGCTTGCTAGTTGCTCGCTCTTTTGCTATGCCTATGCTGCGATACCTACCACTTGTTTATCATGCCTCCCATATTGTTGAGCCAAGCCTCGAACCCACCTTGTCCTAGCAAACCATTGTTTGGCTATGTTACCGCTTTGCTCAGCCCCTCTTATAGCGTTGTTAGTTGCAGGTGAAGATTGGAGCTTGTTCCATATTTGGAACATGGATTTTTGTTGGGATATCACAATATCTCTTATTTAATTAATGCATCTATATACTTGGTAAAGGGTGGAAGGCTCGGCCTTATGCCTGGTGTTTTGTTCCACTCTTGCCGCCCTAGTTTCCGTCATATCGGTGTTATGTTCTCGGATTTTGCGTTCCTCACGCGGTTGGGTTATAATGGGAACCCCTTGATAATTCGCCTTGAATAAAACTCCTCCAGCAATGCCCAACATTGGTTTTACCATTCGCCACCTAGCCTTTTTCCCTTGGGTTTTGCGGACCCAAGGGTCATCTTTATTTTAACCCCCCGGGCCAGTGCTTCTCTAAGTGTTGGTCCGAAACGGGCAGCCTGCGGGGCCACCTCGGGGAAACTCGAGGGTTGGTTTTACTCGTAGCTTGACCTATCTGAGTGTGCCCTAAGAACGAGATATGTGCAGCTCCTATCGGGATTTGTCGGCACATTCGGGCGGTGTTGCTGGACTTGTTTTACCATTCTCGAGGATGTCTTGCAACCTGGATGCCGAGCCTGATCGGATTGTCTTGGGAGAAGCAATATCCTTCGTTGACCGTGAGAGCTTGTGATGGGCTAAGTTGGGACACCCCTGCAGGGATTTGAACTTTCGAAAGCCGTGCCCGCGATTATGGGCAGATGGGAATTTGTTAATGTCCGGTTGTAGAAAACCTAGATTTTAACTTAATTAAAATACATCAACCGCGTGTGTAACCGTGATGGTCTCTTTCCAGCGGAGTCCGGGAAGTGAACACGGTGTTGGAGTTATGCTTGACGTAGGTTGTTCTAGGATCACTTATTGATCATAGTTTTATCGACCGTGCCTTGTCTTCTCTTCTTGCTCTCATTTGCGTATGTTAGCCACTATATATGCTAGTCGCTTGCTGCAGCTCCACCTCATACCATTACATTACCTATAAGCTTAAATAGTCTTGATCGCGAGGGCGTGAGATTGCTGAGTCCCCGTGACTCATAGATACTTCCAAAACCAGCTTGCAGGTGTCGTTGAACCATGCAGATGACGCAACCAAGCTCAAGGAGGAGCTCGATGAAGATCTTGTCCTTTATGTTGTTTCGTTCTAGTTGATCAGTAGTGGAGCCTAGTTGGGTCAATCGGGGATCTATGTAGCTTTTGGGGTAGTCTTCTTTATTTTGGTTCCGTAGTCGGACCTTGTTTGTATTTGGATGTTGTAATGCTTTATTCATGTATTGTGTGAAGTGGCGATTGTAAGCCAACTATGTATCTTTTTTGCTTATGTATTACATGGGTTGTGTGAAGATTACCTCACTTACGACATTGCTTTCAATACGGTTATGCCTCTAAGTCGTGCTTCGACACGTGGGAGATATAGCCGCATCGAGGGCGTTACAAGTTGGTATCAGAGCCTTCCCCAACCTTAGGAACCCCCTGCTTGAACGAATCACTGGCGTTGGTGAGTCTAGAAAAATGTTTTGAGTCATTTAGAATTATATATATCGGAGAGTTAGGACTTCTTTTTACTCCTCAGTCCCTTCGTCGCTCTGGTGAGGCATCCTGACGTAGAGTTTTGACTCTTCTCTTCTCAAATTACACTAAAAAAATTAGGATCACGCGGGTATCTTGGAATCATTCCGATGGTTTTGTGACGAGAACATTGTTCTTGGTGCCTCCTGACATTTAGGGGTTGTGGCAGTGTCCCGGGGAACTGAGCTCCGAGGTGTTGTCGTCACAATTTTATCGTTGCAGTTCTGAAATACCTGAGTTTAGTTTCGCCGACATCGAAAATCTCTTTTATGTAGTTGTTGGTGAGATAACCTCGACCCCACCCAGTACTGGGGCGGGAGTTCGGGAGTATTGCCATAACTCGTATAACGGATGCTTTTCGAAGGTTGAGGTAAATGATTTCTGAAGATTTCTTGGTTATGTGTTGAAGGATGGATACATCTAGATGTAGGATTTGTTAGTTTTGGGTGAGATATTATGCTTCCCCTGTATCCCCAACACCTGATTGCATAACCGGAAAATTTCGGGAGTTTATAAGTGGGAATTCAAGTAGCTCTTAGGATATCTTTCCGACAGATGTATGATATGAAATTGGGGTTCGACGTCTAGTGGTCCACCTATCCACGGTTGGTTTTATAGTGGTCTCGTTGTGTCTTAAAGAGTCCTTGACTATGCCGACTCGGGGACGCTTCGTATGTCATGTGCACTGCCTTGTAGATGATGGTGTTGTGCGATCGAGCCTGTGTACGCCCCTCCACGAAAACTTCGGACGAAATCTCTATCATATGTTTGTTCCGGCTTATTTTGCAAGCCAATCTTTGTTTTGTTTTGAGTTGTGGTATGTAACGCCCTCGATGCGGCTATATCTCCTACGTGTCGAAGCACGACTTGAAAGCAATGTCGCAAATAAGGAAATCTTCACAACATCCCATGTAAATAGATGATAAAAGGGGAAGGTACATAGTTGGCTTACACTCGCCACGTCAAACAAAGTACATAAATAGCATTACATCATCCAAACACTCATGGCCCGACTACGGTGCCAAAATAAAAGATCAACCCAACATGCGACACGGTCCCGATCGCCCCAACTGGGCACCACTACTGATCATCAGGGAAAGACACATAGTAACGGCGTGAGTCCTCGTCGAACTCCCACTTGAGCTCAAGCGCGTCATCTGGAACGGAGTCATCAGGCCCTGCATCTGGTTTGGAAGTAATCTGTGAGCCACAGGGACTCA
>NC_057800.1:742932735-742935046 GCF_018294505.1 Triticum aestivum
TCGGGCTCCGGAAACCCAAGGGAAAAAGAGGCTAGGTGGCAAATGGTAAAACCAAGGTTGGGCATTGCTGGAAGAGCTTTATTCAAGGCGAACTATCAAGGGGTTCCCATTATCACCCAACCGCGTAAGGAACGCAAAATCCGGGAACATAACACCGATATGACGGAAACTAGGGCGGCAAGAGTGGAACAAGACACTAGGCGAGAGGCCGAGCCTTCCACCCTTTACCAAGTATATAGATGCATTAAGATAACAAGATAATATAGTGATATCCCAACAAGTAAATAATTTTCCAAAAAGGAACGGTCTCCAATCTTCACCTGCAACTAGCAATGCTATAAGAGGGGCTGAGCAAAGCGGTAACATAGCCAATCAACGGTTTGCTAGGACATGGTGGGTTAGAGGTTTGACATGGCAATTTGGGAGGCATGATAAGCAAGTGGTAGGCATTGTAGCATAGGCATAGCAAAAGAGCGAGCATCTAGCAAAGCAAAGATAGAAGTGATTTCGAGGGTATGATCATCTTGCCTGCAAAGTTATTAGAGTTGACTGGATCCTTGAAAGCAAACTCAACGGGCTCCTCATTAGCGAACTCGTCTCCCGGCTCTACCCAAGCAAGACAAACAAGCAATAGTAACACAATCAACCACGTGCAAAGCTCAAACAACATGATGCAAACATGGTATGCTATGCGGGATGCGATATGTGGTGCATATGCAAGATTTGACAAGGGATGAATGAACCTGGCCTCAACTTGGAAATCCAAGTGTGCCACTGGAAAGGTGAGGTGATTTCGGTTGAAATCGATATAAAGAACACCGGAATCGGAGGCACGGTTTGGAAATGGCAAGCAATTCAAATATGGCACCGGTCTGCGATAAACAGCAAGTAGCCATCTAAATGCAAGAAGACAAACATGCTACAGCACTCAAACATGGCAAAAAAATACATGGCAGGGATCCATTCATGATGCTTAACAAAGGATGAACGCTGAGCTACGGCCAATTCATCCATTAACAGGTTCAAACAAGCATGGCAAAAATGCAATTGGAAGACAGATTTCAGACTTAGTGAAATTAACACAAGTCTGGAATTCCAGATCAGATAGCACACTTTGGAGCATGAAAACTAGATGCTACAGGAACTTATCATGGCAAAGCAAGGCATGGCATGGAGATACTCAAAGAGCTTAACAAAAGTCCCTTAGTGACCTTGAGCCAAAAGGGATCAGAAAATACAATTGCAAGCATGTGAACATGGCAAAAACATAATCAGATCACAGACTTAGAGAAAAACTGGAGCATGCAAATCAGATATCAAGTAGGCATATTTACGAGCTCGATGCACTCACTACAGAGCAAGTCATGACAAACTAAGAATACACCCATCAAGAATACACATAATACAAGCTAGACATGGCAAGAACAACAACATAGCGTGCACGGATCAACTACAACATCCTCGGGAAAATCGCTAACAAGTAGACAATCTGCCCAGATTCACGAAATAGCAAAAGTAGAGCTCGATTGACTCAAGCTAGGGTCCTCCATAATTGCAAACTAAGACATGGATGGATAGAGCACTACAATATTAACAAAAGATCCTTACTGATCATCCTCAAAAGAGGCACGGATCACTAGGAAACAACATGAACATATGGCATATTGATAAAACAAATCAAGGACTTAGTCTGTGATCTGATTATGTAGAGCTCACCTATGGAAAGATGGCAAAGCATATAACAAAACATATGTAGAGCTCAGGGGCATATCATGCACACAATAATCATGGCGAAAATGACAAATAGCTATTTGGAGCAGCAGATCTGACAATTAACTCAAGTAGCACTCTTCCAACAGCATTTCGGGCATCAAGATGAACTCAAATGAAAATGATGCAATGAGATGAAATGTTGTGCTCTCTGATACGAACATTTTGATATGCTATATGCCCAAAACGGATCTATGGATGCAAAGTTACGATGCGATGAACATGGTAAAATAATCTAGGGTTTGAGGCAAAAGTCAACCGAGGGGTAGTTTTAGATCTGAGATCCAGATCGCACGGAAAACGAGGCCGTCGGAGTTACTATAGCTGCCGAACTTGGAGCTCGCCGGAGACGAACTTGCCGCGGAGGAAGGCCGGAGAGGGACTTGGGGGCGCCGGATCCGGGGAGTGGCCGCGAGGATGGGGCGGCGCAGCAGGGCCGGGCGTCGCCGGAGCTGAGGCTCGCCGGCCCGACGATGAGACGGGGCGGCGCGGGACGCCGGACTTGGGGAAGACGGCGGAGGCGGCGATCGGGGCGCGAGGG
>NC_057800.1:742935651-742937166 GCF_018294505.1 Triticum aestivum
GTGGGCGCGCGGGCAACGGGCGAACCGGGCGATGACACGTGGCGGCGGCGGGCGGACCGGACACGTCCGACCTGCGGAAATTCGTCCGGCGGCGGCGGATGGAGTGGATCTAGGGTTTCACGAGAGGGGAACCGAGAATTTCGGAGGAGGTCCTATTTATAGGCATAGAGGGAGCTAGGAGTGTCCAAATGAGGTGCGGTTTTCGGCCACGCGATCGTGATCAAACGCTCTAGATGATCGAGAGGGTTTTGGTCGGTTTTGGGCCAAATTGGAGGGGTGTTGGGCTGCAACACACACGAGGCCTTTTCGGCCCCTCGGTTAACCGTTGGAGCATCAAACGAAGTCCAAATGGTACGAAACTTGATAGGCGGTCTACCGGTAGTAAACCAAGGCTGCTTGGCAAGTCAGATATCAAGTAGGCATGTTTACAAGCTCGATGCGCTCACTACAGAGCAAGTCATGACAAACTAAGCATACACCCATCAAGAATACACATAATACAAGCTAGACATGGCAAGAACAATAACATAGCATGCACGGATCAACTACAACATCCTCGAGAAAATCGCTAACAAGTAGACAATCTGCCCAGATTCACGAAATAGAAAAAGTAGAGCTCGATTGACTCAAGCTAGGGTGCTCCATAATTGCAAACTAAGACATGGATGGATAGAGCACTACAAGATTAACAAAAGATCCTTACCGATCATCCTCAAAAGAGGCACGGATCACTAGGAAACAACATGAACATATGGCATATTGATAAAACAGATCAAGGACTTAGTGGAATTGCTAAGTCCCTGAAGTCAGCATTAACGAATGCTCCACTTTGCAAGCTTGTGCTAGTCACCACACACATCACAAAAATACATAGATGACACCTATGGAAAGAAAGCATATAACAAAACATATGTAGATCTCAGGGGCATATCATGCACACAATAATCATGGCAAAAAGGACAAATAGCTATTTGGAGCAGCAGATCTGACAATTAACTTAAATAGCACTCTTCCAACAGCATTTCGGGCATGAAGATGAACTCAAAAGAAAATGATGCAATGAGATGAAATGATGTGCTCTTTGAGACGAACATTTTGATATGCTATATGCCCAAAACGGATCTACGGACGCAAAGTTACGATGCAATGAACATGGCAAAATAATCTAGGGTTTGAGGCAAAAGTCAAGCGAGGGGTAGTTTTAGATCTGAGATCCAGATCGCACGGAAAATGAGGCCGCCGGAGTTACTGTAGCTGCCGGACTTGGAGCTCGCCGGAGACGAACTTGCCGCGGAGGAAGGCTGGAGAGGGACTTGGGGGCGCCGGATCCGGGGAGTGGCCGCGAGGATGAGGCGGCGCGGCAGGGCCGGGCGTCGCCGGAGCTGAGGCTCACCGACCGGACGACGAGACAGGGCGGCGCGGGACGCCGGACTTGGGGAAGACGGCGGAGGCGGCGATCGGGGCGCGAGGGGGCGAGCGGCTCTCAGGCGGCGGCGACTCCGGACCGGGAGGGCC
>NC_057800.1:743545914-743549841 GCF_018294505.1 Triticum aestivum
TTTTTTACTTCTTTGTATTATTTGAATCTATGAAATTTGTTTCCAAATTTATGAGCATTTTTTGAAATCTCGAATATTTTCAAACTCCATTACCATTTTTACAATTCAAGTTTTTCTTACAAAATCATGAATTTCTTTTGAATTCGTGAACATTTTTCATTGCCAATTTTTTTTGAACCTATGAACTTTTTTATTTTCTGAACACTTTCAAAATATAAGAATTTTCTAAATCCATCAAAAACGAACATTTTTCTTTTTATTGAACGGCTAGTTGTTGACTTTTCACTGGTTACCCAGCCAGGTGAGCGAGAGAACTACATAGATTGAGTGACTAAGGGAAGCCTTACTAAGCCACGACCTAGAAAGCATGAGCACGAGCGTCAGCTCCGATTTTCTGGCGCCTGACACGCTGAAGAGGAGCTCTCATATGCATGTGGCAAGCCACACGCCCGCCTCGCTATAGAAATAGATATTGACCGGCTCACAAAGCACGTCCATCCCATCACTCCCTAGCACAAATATAAATTTGTTATCACCTATAGGTACGTAATACGTACGCTTTACATGTTTTTTTTGTCTTTTTTCTCCCTTTTTATTCATATCAAAACGTTTAAATATATATATTTGGATTTTTTATTTTACTTATTGTTAAGAAAAATGATCATGTATTAAAAAAGTCCATTTTGGCAAAAGCCCACTTCGAAAAAGCCCACTTTGGCAAAAAGTCCACCGATTCAGTAAACATTGTTTTCGTCCATTTTGGCCCATTTTGTTTTTTTTGCCCATTCAGTGTGTTGTAGCATGCCATTTGGGGCTACGTGATGCATTTCATGTTTAAAACCGTTACGAGCTCTTATTCTAGACAAAATATTACTTTTACACTTCAAATTTTTTTTGAAAAAGTATATACATTGACATATATTTGTTGTATGCACATACAAAATTTCATGAACATATATTTTCAAATGTGATATACACAAAAGGACAAATACATTTTTTGGATTAGTTTAAATATATTGATTGAAATGGCCTTTTTCTTTGTTGTTTTTGGGCTTGATATTTGCCTTTTTGTGTAGCTCGCAAATATTCGAATTTCATGAACATCATTGCGGCGAAGCAGCGACACGACAGAGCGGTACTCACCGAGGTCCCACATCATTCATCTCCGTATGGCCTCCTCCAACGTCCTCTTTTTCTTGCCCATCGTAGCGGGCGGCGACTAGGGGATTTGGAGGGGAGGGGAGTGGAGTGAGTGAAAGTGAGGACGTGAGGTGTGGGGTCTGATTAAAATGCGGTGGGTGTGGGCTGTCGGGTCGACATGGGGGCCGTGCAGACTCCCCTACACAACCCCTCCATTTGGGACCGGACTGGGAATTTCGGACATCCGCCCGTGTTGGAGATCGTAAAGTGTCTGAACTGTTCAATCCAGAGACACAAGAGAAAATAAGCATCTACTTTGGACCCTTACACGCCAAAAAGAGAGTGAGCATAGTGGGACCAGTGTTATATTCCATTGATTTCACTTAAATCGTAATTCTAGGTAATGTCAATTTCAAACAGTAAATTAGCTCTCATATCCAAGTTTTGTTTTCACGCAGTAATCTAAACAATTTTTTTAGGGTCGATCTAACCAAACTTATAAACCTCCAGTTGTGTTGAGTACATTTTAAACAGTGCATTTGGAATGAAGGTAGTACAAAATATGTGTATCAAATTAACACCATTTACAAATGATTGTTCAGCTCAAGAGTTCAATTTGAACACTATATCAGTCTAAGAACGTTGACAAACAAACTCAAGACCTCCTCATTATAGATGTGGAGAACTTCGTAGGATGTCTGAGGCGCTACCAACAACATATTGTGGGCTGAATAAGGAAGTTATTTTCTAAATTAATTTGTATTATTGATTATTTCATAAGATGAAGAACACACATGTGGCGGGCCACTCTACTAGTTAATAGATAAAAGTAGCAGCATTTATGTCACCAGATATTTATTATATGATGAACCTAAAATACTACTTTGGCACCACAAACGTCGGTACCCTTTTTTTTGTCATACTACCTTGGTCCTGGTTTAGTCCCATCGTATTTTGGATTATATTTTGATTATGATTTTAACTAATAAAAAACTTTCTCCATCCCATAATATAGGACATTTTTTGACACTAGTATAGTATAAAAAATATTTTACATTATGGGACAGATGGAATATAAGTTATACATAGCAAACAATAAAATCTTTGAAATTAGATTCAAATACGAATCTAATAATATAATTTTTTGTCACATGCCTAGACATTTTGATAGTAAATATAGGGTCAAACTTTGACCCAGACTATAACAGTGACTGAAAAATCAGGACGAAGATAGTACGTCCAAAACAGACTAAAAAACAAAGTATTAACCCAAACAGACAAAACGTTCGTAAAAGCGGACATGATTTGGGTCTTTGGTTGGAGTTTCCTTAGAGCATCTACAGCTGGACTAGGCAAATCTGGCCCTCAAACGCTCGTGGATCACCGAGCGTCTCTGTATGCAGTGACCGATCGGTCCTCAAATTTACTCATCTGCATCTGGATATCTCAGACTAGAAATTTTAAATCCATACAACGGATAAGATACACGTACTACGTAGATTAACTACCCTAATCTTTGTTGGAGATGTCCACTACTTCTGTGCCCGGCTCCGGGTACCTGGGCGGCAGCCGCAGCTCCGGCTCCTCCATATCGGCCTTCGCATCCAACTCCGCTTCGACCACGTCGAAGAGCGTGTTGGTCGCTGCTCGTTCCTGCCGGATGGACTATCGGTCGGCCTTCACATAGGCCTCATCCTTGATGGACTCCAGGATAGGCTCTGGCTGGCAGGTCGAAGAGGAAGGAAGTGGATGGACTGTGGTTGGAGAATGTCGGGCGGCTTAAATAGCTGGATTTGGCCACGGACGGCGAGCCGGAGCGGTGCCACACGGCTTTCACACCCCCACCGGAGGAGACATCCGTCGAACCGCCGAGTTGCCGGGCGATTCCGCCTGGGACCCCTTGATCAGTCTGACGTGACAGACACACATGGGTGTGCCCCATATCCGTCTTGTATTTGGGCTGGATATGAGGGGTGCCGATCAGCCCGGGCTTTGAGGCCATTTGAGAAGCCCCGATGGGTCGCACTTTGATGATCAGTCAGTGACTGGGCCATCCGTCCGAAACGTTTGACGTGGGTTTTGTGAGTCCGGCCGCAGAGAGCAGAGCAGACTAGAAGAGGAGAGGGAAGTGAGGTGATCGATCCGCTGTTGCGCAACAAGCACCGAGCGATTCCATCTGCTTCTTTCTTGGCAGCATTGTGGTCCCGAATGCACGCACAGCGAGTGGGCATGTCAAATAATTAATTTGTACGAACGCAGCTTAAATGTATTATAATCTACATCATCTTTAGTCCAGAATTTTCTACACGTACATTTTCTTAATCATACATCAAAATCACTATCATGATATTTGTTGAACCATGTGTTTTAGATATATCTACCATAAATATGTATGACTATAAAATATATACAAGGATTAGAAAATAATTCCTGCTACAAAATACAATTTTAATTTAACAGAACGCACGGGTATATTTTAATAATATCCATTACAAATATAGAACTAATAAATAATACAACATTAAAATTGTTATGTGGTTAACTGTACCAAATATATAAATAATGAAAAGTTATACTCCTTAATAAATATGCATGCAAAGTATAAATATTTTGTATAAAATATATTTGTGTTGGACCCAAATTTATATTTGAACGACATTGGTTGACACACACTTTTGAATATGCGAGATAAATAATTAAGATCAAATATATAAAAAGATTTTAATAAAATAATAACTGTCTGATAAAAGGTGTACCGTGCATATTTGAGTATGAGAGATAATAGCG
>NC_057800.1:743549851-743564569 GCF_018294505.1 Triticum aestivum
GTCGGGCGGCTTAAATAGCTGGATTTGGCCACGGACGGCGAGCCGGAGCGGTGCCACACGGCTTTCACACCCCCACCGGAGGAGACATCCGTCGAACCGCCGAGTTGCCGGGCGATTCCGCCTGGGACCCCTTGATCAGTCTGACGTGACAGACACACATGGGTGTGCCCCATATCCGTCTTGTATTTGGGCTGGATATGAGGGGTGCCGATCAGCCCGGGCTTTGAGGCCATTTGAGAAGCCCCGATGGGTCGCACTTTGATGATCAGTCAGTGACTGGGCCATCCGTCCGAAACGTTTGACGTGGGTTTTGGGAGTCCGGCCGCAGAGAGCAGAGCAGACTAGAAGAGGAGAGGGAAGTGAGGTGATCGATCCGCTGTTGCGCAACAAGCACCGAGCGATTCCATCTGCTTCTTTCTTGGCAGCATTGTGGTCCCGAATGCACGCACAGCGAGTGGGCATGTCAAATAATTAATTTATACGAACGCAGCTTAAATGTATTATAATCTACATCATCTTTAGTCTTGAATTTTCTACACGTACATTTTCTTAATCATACATCAAAATCACTATCATGATATTTGTTGAACCATGTGTTTTAGATATATCTACCATAAATATGTATGACTATAAAATATATACAAGGATTAGAAAATAATTCCTGCTACAAAATACAATTTTAATTTAACAGAACGCACGGGTATATTTTAATAATATCCATTACAAATATAGAACTAATAAATAATACAACATTAAAATTGTTATGTGGTTAACTGTACCAAATATATAAATAATGAAAAGTTATACTCCTTAATAAATATGCATGCAAAGTATAAATATTTTGTATAAAATATATTTGTGTTGGACCCAAATTTATATTTGAACGACATTGGTTGACACACACTTTTGAATATGCGAGATAAATAATTAAGATCAAATATATAAAAAGATTTTAATAAAATAATAACTGTCTGATAAAAGGTGTACCGTGCATATTTGAGTATGAGAGATAATAGCGCTTACATGATATAGAGTAAAATAATTCTTATGAACTCATGAGTTGAATTTTTTTATCTTAATCTGCACTGGTCTAACACTAATTTCAACAGTTTAAAAAATTAACTGCTTCAAATTATATGTTGTTATATTTTTTTGTATTTTTTTTAATTCATATAAATAGATTTATATTTTTATTTATTAACAAAATCAAGTTTGCCAAGTTATGTCAAAACACGAAAAGACATAATTTTGAAAATATTATACTAATTGTTTATTTATATATAATTTTTTTGGTCTAAATCATATAAAGGCATCTCAGAAATATATTCATCTCTCAATCAACTAAGTCATGCAGGCTGATATGACTGAAATGTATTAATAATTTTTTATTGTTTCATGCTTTTATAATATTTTGTATAACAATTTTATTATGGGTGTGTCTAGGGCACATCTAGATGTGCTCTAGTTATTGCACATCTAAGTGAGTGAATCAAACATAAAGAGAAAAAGAAAAAAGAAAAAGAAAATATCCACACGAATCTCGACGTAAAATCAATGACATAGAACTTAGATGTGCGATACTTATGGCACATCTAGATGTGCTTTAGGAAAACTGTTTTATTATCTTTTATGGAGTAACCTATTAATTTGATGCACAGAGCCAGTTATTGTTTTATGCATGTTTTTTACTTTCAAAAAATCAATATCTATAGAGCTCAAAACACCCCTGGCCTCCACGTAGCCAAACCGGATGGTCATGGGCCCGCCCTCATGGGGTAGCCGCGTGGGGCCAATAAATAACCTAAACCAAAGGCGGTACCACATAACAAACCCAACCTCCCCCCCCCCAGTAGAAGAAGACATATAATCACACAAAAAAATCCCTAACATAAGGACACCAATCGACGCACAAGAACAACTACAGGGACGAATATACACTAAGAGCAACTCTAGCAGACCCCGCAAAACGTGTTTGCGGTACCACGAAGATCGCGTTTGCGGGTCGAAAATTAGCGCGGCAGAACAGAACCCGTATCTAAACCTGCATAATTTGAAAAAACACTTTCGCAAGAGAAATTGCACAAACATAGTTCATCACATACTACATAGTCCATCACATGATCAACAAACTATAAGCATAGTTATACTCCCTCCGTTTTTATTTAGTTCGCATATTAGCTTTGGTCAAAGTCAAGCTTTACAAACTTTGACCAAGTTTATATACAAAAATATTAAGATATACAATAATAAATCAACAACATTAGATTTATTATTAAATGTACTTTCACATCGTATAGATTTATTATGATTAATTTCTATATTGTTTTTGTATAAACTTGGTCAAACTTTACGAAGTTTGACTTCAGTCAACTCTAATATGCAGAGTAAATAAAAACGGAGGGAGTACTACATACTACGTTAAACTTGTACTAGAGGGGTCGGATCTAACGGCGGCCAGGTCGCGGCAAATGGACGATGCCGTGGAGGAGCTGGACGCTCAATCCTCCTCGCCGGAGCTGCACAGGTCGACGTACTTCGCCGCCTGCTCCGCGCGGATGCGGCGCCACTCCTCGGCCTTCTCCTTAGCGGCGAGGTTAGCGGCGACCGCCTCCCGCCACTGGAGGGCTTCGAGCTCCTCGGCGTGGCGCTGGCGCTCCGTCTCCTCGCGCACGCTCCGCTCGGCGATGGCGGCCGCAACAGCGTCGACGTTGGCGACATAGTCTTCCGGCCCGATGACACGCGACAGCCGAGCGGAGCGGGCTCCTAGGGCTCCTCCTTCACGAGGACGAAGGCGAACGCGTCCGGCTCCTCCTCGTCCTCTGACCACTCCCTCTTCACGGGGAGAAGGCCCGCGCCGGAGGAGGAGAAGCTCCCGGCTTACGAGGACCTCGAGGAGGAGAAGGATGCGTGCCGGCGGTCGTACTCCGCCGTCTCGCTCCGTTGGAAGCTCGCCGGCGGCGACAGGCCGCGGTTGGTCCATTTCCGGGCCCCGCGCCGCTGGAGTTGCTCTAAGCCCTTAAATAACAAAAACAGACAACCTCCACATCACAAAATGGAAAAACATCACATTAGCTGACGCAGAAGAACGACGACAGTAAAATGAACAAAGAAACAAAACCCCAAGTAGCCAAAGCGCAATGTGTTGTGTCGACAATTGGCATGCCCCAAAAGACCCACCACCTTTAATGCCACCAAAAGAAGAAGGCGCTCTCACCAACCCCCATTTTGTTCTTATCATTGAAGGTACTTTATTGTGACACAACATAATAGTAAAATTGAGGTAAATAATACAGTTGCATAAAATCAAGGAGGCATATCATGAATTGTCGCCATCATTTTTTCGCGATACCAGCAGCTACATGCACTGGGCTAGAAATTTCACTGCCGCCTCTGCAGAACCATATCCTCTGTGTCAAGGCGCCGTCCATAGATTGCATCTCACCGCCAAAAGAAAACTGACCGGAGTGAGAGCCATCGGAACCCATAAAGGAGCCTTTCGAATGCTTCCCGCAACCTCGCCAGAAGGAGCCGCCGGCAGTAGGCACCCAATATAGAGAGACGAACCCTCATGAAGATCCTTCAGTGGCCACTATAGTCTGCAACTCGGGTGAGATAGCATCACCACATGCAGGAACTTCCTTCCCATCCAAGGAAACCAATCTAAGGCTATACCACCGCACGCATCAGCGACCTGTCCATGCCCACTCTCTGTAAGGGAACCCCGACGGGGAAGCTATTCTACGTTATCGCTACGCCTTCCTGACTGCGAGCAACCGTGTTGCCATGATCTGTAATGTTGCCACCTAGAGAATTCCCCACACCAGCTCACACTTCCGCATGCACCTTTAAAGGCGTAATACCAGGTGTAGAGGCCAACTGTACAGGCTCAGTCACACTTGAAGTGGTCTTCGGATCCCTGGATAATTTCCGAAGCGAGGAATTGATCTTCAACATAGTCCCATTCCGCAGTGGCTATCATGCACTGCTCGGACGAACCGCATTCGCCAAATTCAATGCGGTACCGCACTATGCATACCTTAAGCTCAAGATGCCAGGCCCTCGTGGAGTAATTACGATCAATGGAAACACCGAATGCTCCCTCTGAACGGAGGAGCACACGGCGGCCCTTGCAGCGGAAGTACAAAGCAGCCTCTCCAGGAAGTTCTCCAGTCCGGTCATTAAACGTCTGGACACCGTCAAGCGCGCTCGGAGTAACCTACAACAAGACCGCCTGGCACATTCCGAGCAGGCGTAGCAATGCGGCCCCAACCCCAACCCTCGCAAAAAGGCGACGTCAGTACTTCGCGTCCATAACTATGCTCTGGAAATACCATGGGCATAGGGGGAGGGGCACCATCCCGGCATGCCCAAAACACGGCTTAAACCGCACCAGGGCTGCCGATTCTTTACTTTTCTCTTCCTTCCAGGACTCTACTCTTCGGAAGGCCTGTTCGGCAGTTCAATTGCCGCACAAACGATGCAAGGACCAGGGAAGAAGACAAGCCATGCCGCATTACGGAAATCCCAGGTGGTCTCTATCACGAGCAGTATACCTATTTCGCATACTATTCCGCAGCTTGCCCCTGGAGCAGACATGTTAAATAGTCCAACTTTTCGTTTATCGCATTACTTGTATCGTTCTGCTTTGATCGCAGCTATTTTCAATAAACAATGCATAGCTTTTGTCTATTTTTTGCATTATCTTTTTATAAATAAATGTTCCCTAACGACATGTTGCACCCGTACAACTTGGTACGGCCAAAATACGCCAGGGGCTTTTTGCACCCCCTCAATATGGTGTGAGAAGTCTGAACACTTCCACAAGTGAGGCACCCCGAACTTATAGCACTATATGCATCGGCTCTGAATCATGTCTTGGGTCAATAGTTGGGTTTGCCCGGCTCCTATGTTTTGGTGCCTTGCGCTCCACTATATCGGCTAAGGTAGCACTAGGAGAACCACTGCGATTGTGCCCCAGTTGAGCTGGGCCGAGCACCTCAGTGGAGAAAGCTAAAACTAACTGTCATGATGAAGCGAGAGCTGGTCGCTGTTCGAAAGGTTTTTTCGAGTCCCTAAAGACATATGCCGCTTAGGGCGAAGAGTCGGCTCTGTCCGGCCAAGGCGTGGATAGCGCCCCGAACTCGGTCTTCCGAATACTAGGGGCTTCACCGAAATTTAAAATTATAGAATTCTATGGCTAAGTGAGAGTGTTCACGCATTATAGTCCGATTGCCTCGTTCATTGGGTTGAGAGCCTCCCTCGAAGGACCCAAATATGGGAAAAAGAGCGCCCAGGTTTATCCCCGAACACCCCAGCACTAGCGGCAAGGGGGCAGAAGCCGACGACTCGCCATCTCTCAGTATTGATAAACAGCCGCACAGAAGGTAATATTTTAAATTCAAGCAGCATTGCTCAACGCATATGAACAAGTTTTCAGCGCACAGGACAAACACGAACGAGTTTGACTCAAAAATTACATCCCTAGTACATTCATCCGCCACAAGGCGGGCACCCTTCAGAACATCCTTATAGTAATTTTCGGGCTTGTGATGCTCTTTCCCCGCTGGTGGCCCGTCCTTCACAAGCTTCTCTGCATCCAGCCTGCCCCAGTGCACCTTAGCATGGGCAAAGGCCCTACGGGCACCTTCAATACATATGGAGCGCTCGATGACTTCGAGCCTTGGACAGGCCTCCACCAGCCGCCGCACCAGCCCGAAATAGCTCCCAGGCAGAGCCTCTCCAGGCCACAGCCGAACTAGGAGGCCCTTCATGGCCTGTTCGCCCGCCTTGTGGAGCTCGACCAGTTGCTTCAGCTGGTCGCTCAGGGGCACAGGGTGTCCGGCCTCAGCATACTGAGACCAGAACACCTTCTCCGTCGAGCTGCCCTCCTCGGCTCGATAGAATGCGGCGGCATCGGATACACTCCGGGGAAGATCTGCAAATGCCCCTGGAGAGCTCCGGATTCGGGTAAGTATCAAGTAACTCACGTTTACGTGTTTACTTTGCATAAAGAATCCTTACCCGCCGCTATCTTCTTCACCTCATCCAACTCCTGGAGGGTCTTCTGGGATTCGGTCTTGGCAGACTTGGCATTTTCAATAGCCGCCACGAGCTTGGACGCTCGCGTCTTCGAGTCAAGCTCCAAACTCTCATGTTTCTTCATGAGAACCTGGAGCTCTTGCCGCACCTTGCCAACCTCGGCCTCATACCTCTCCCGCTTGGTGCGCTCCGCGGCCACACTCTTCTCGGCCTCGAGCAGCGCTTGCGTAAGGGTCGCCACCTCAGATGTGGCCCCTACAATAGCCATGTTAATCATGTCATTTCTTGCAATTGCACCTTTTTTATATACATATTCAACCAAGGTATTTCTTACCTTCATTGTCCTCGAGCTGCTTCTTGGCATGCTCGAGCTCTTGCTCGGACCTTTCGAGGTCCTGCTTTAGCGTGTCCACTTCCGCAGTCAGTGCGGCGGATGCAAGCAGAGTAGCCTGCACATGCATATTGATTCATTTTTGTTAGACTCCTGCGAATTCTGTTTGATCCTCTATTCGGCTTTTCTTCCCAAACGCCAAACAGAGCATCAGGAACTACTGTCTATGCGGTACTATTATTTACACTTTCTTTACTTACCTCGAAGCCTGTCAAAAGGCTACTACAAGCTTCAGTTAGTCCGTTTTTTGCAGACTGAACCTTCTGGACCACTGCACTCATAATAGCGTGGTGCTCCTCGTCGATGGAGGCGCCTTGGAGCGCCTCCAGCATATTGTCCGGCGCCTCCGGTTGGACGGAGGCCGCCGGCACGGTGGACTTGCTCCTCTTGGAAGGAGGTCCCCCGCCGGACTCCGGTACCTTTGAAGGTTCCGGAGCGGTGTCCGGCCTAGAGCCAGACTTGGAGCCCTGGGGGGTTTCATCCCCCTTACTCCTGGAGTCCGGGAGGTCGCCTCGCGGCGCCTCCAGGACCACCTCCTCCCGGATTGGAACCTGTTGGGACAACACTTCGGTGTCGTCCGTAGGACGGGGGGAGGAAGCCGTCGAAAGTGAGTTCACGTCCGACGAGTCCAGTGAGCCGCTCGACGATGCGTCGAGCCAGTCTTTGGGTGGGCTGCATAAACACATTTGACATAAGGGAAAGTTGTGCAATAAACGAATACTATGAATCACTCCGGTATCCGGATACATACGATTTTGCCAGGGGCTTGGCCCTGGGCTGCCACTCGTCTTCGCCGTCGTCGGCGTCGGTGGAGTAGTCCGGAGGAAGGGTTTTCCCCTTCTTGGACCCTCCGGCCTCCTCAAAGAGGGCGGCCTTCCTTTTCTTCTCTCCTCCCGCTGGAGGGGGAGAGGTTTCTTCTTCTTCCTCCTCGTCTTCGCGAGAGGAAGGCGCTTCGGGACCGTCGGATGATGAATCCAACACCTCCTGGCGCCGGGCGCTCTTTCGAGTCCCCGTGGCCCTTTTCATGGCCTTCTTCTTCGGCACCACATAGGGTGCCGGAACCAGCAGCCTCGCCAAGCGAGCGTCCGCTGGGCCTTCGGGCAAAGGGGCCGGACAGTTGATCTGTCCGGACGTCACCTGCCAATCCTGTCAAAGGAAAGGGATCTTAGATCCCGCATAGAGTCAAACTATGGAAAACTGATACCCTGTAAAAGGAAAAAACAGCTTACCGCGAGCGCGTGACGCTGCATGCTGAATCTGCGATCCTTGGTAGCGGATGCAGGAGCCTCGGCGCCCTTGAAAAGCATCCTCCAGGCATCTTCGTACGTCGTGTCGAACTCCCATAGATTGAAGGCCCGTTGTTGACACGGGAGGATCAGGCGGATGAGCATAACCTGGACTACGTTGACAAGCTTGAGCTTCTGGTCCACCAGGGTTTGGATGCATGTTTGGAGTCCGGTCAGCTCTCCTTTTTACCCCAAGACAGGCCTATCTCCTTCCAGGAGGTGAGCCACATAGGGGGGCCGGATCGAAACTCAGGGGGTGCAACCCATTCGGCGTCGCGCGGCTCGGTGACGATAAAACCACCATGATTGCCACCCCTTCAGGGTCTCCACAAAGGAGCCCTTGAGCCACAGGACGTTGGCCATCTTGCCAACCATGGCACCACCGCACTCCGCCTGGCTGCCGCGCACCACCTTTGGCTTGACGTTGAAAGTCTTAAGCCATAGGCCGAAATGGGGGCGGATGCGGAGGAACGCCTCGCACACGATGATGAACGCCGAGATGTTGAGGACAAAGTTTGGGGCCAGATCGTGGAAATCCAGGCTGTAGTAGAACATGAGCCCCCGGACAAATGGATGCAGAGGGAAGCCCAGTCCGCGGAGGAAATGGGGGAGGAATACCACCCTCTCATGGGGCCTAGGAGTGGGGATAAGCTGCCCCTTTTTGGGAAGCCGGTGCGCGATGTCGCTAGCCAGATATTCGGCCTTCCTCAGCTTTTTGAGTGTCCCTCCGTGACGGAGGAGACCATCCACTTGCCTCCCGCTCCGGACATGACTGGAGAAGGTTGAGGTGGTAGTGCGGACTTGGGCGCTGGAGCTCGAGTGCGCAAGAATGGATAGGCAAAGGAGGAAGAAGGCGTGGGTGAAAAGGTGGATCCTTATCCCCTTATATGGGTGGACGCAACTACGTGTCCCCACCAGCCTGATAAAACTCGCTTATCTCCAAGCGCTATAATGAATGGCGCGGTTGGGTTACCCACGCCTGTATTGATGAGAATCCCGGAATAAGGGGACACGATCTCTGCTTTAACAAGACGTGCCAAGGAAACCGCCTCGCATAACGCGCTAAGATGGGACAGTAAAATGGTTCGAATAAAAGCTTGGCTGTGGTGTGATGTCACACTACGGAGTACGTCCGCAGATTAGATTTGTGTAAATATTATTCTCTCTATGGCAATATGTGGAAACTTATTTTGCAGAGCCGGACACTATCTTTGTGTTCAAAATCTTCTATGAAGTACTTGGAGGAGGAACCCGTCTTGCAATGCCGAAGGCAATATGCGCGCTGGACTCGTCGTCATTGAAGCCTGGTTCAGGGGCTACTGAAGGAGTCCTGGAATAGGGGGTGTTCGGATAGCCGAACTATACCTTCAACCGGACTCCTGGACTATGAAGATACAAGATTGAAGACTCCGTCCCGTGTCCCGAAGGGACTTTCCTTGGCGTGGAAGGCAAACTTGGCGATACGAATGTTCAGATCTCCTACCATTATAACCGACTCTATGTAACCCTAACCCTCTCCGGTGTCTATATAAACCGGAGGGTTTTAGTCCGTAGGACAACATACACATCAACAATCATACCATAGGCTAGCTTCTAGGGTTTAGCCTCTCTGATCTCGTGGTAGATCTACTCTTGTACTACCCATATCATCAATATTAATCAAGCAGGACGTACGGTTTTACCTCCATCGAGAGGGCCCAAACCTGGGTAAAACTTCGTGTCCCTTGCCTCCTATTACCATCCGGCCTAGACGCACAGTTCGGGACCCCCTACCCGAGATCCGTCGGTTTTGACACCGACACTAACCCTAACCCTAACTCTGTTCCACCATTATGCACTTACAAAGAGCTGAGGATCCATTGAAACCATGTTGATGTCCTCGTCCGAGCTCTCCTCGTCATTCCAGGATGGCATCCTCAACTTCTAGCGGCAGCAATGGCCGCGGCGGCGACAGCGATAGGCTAACCTAGCTCACAGCACCAGGGAGAGGGGAGAGGATGAGGATGAGTGAGAGCGAGCAAGAAGGAAGAGAATGAGCAAGTGGCTGAGCTCGCTCGCTCTCACTTATTGGCCGACCGACAGCCGACGTCCCGACAGCGGACGGGCCGTTAACGGCCGTCAACGCGCGCTGGCCGCCCGTTAGCCCGCGTGGCAACTGTTCGCGGGCCCAACCTGTCAGAAACGTGGTTAGCGCGGGCGAAGCGAGCGTTTTTGCGAGTTGGTAGTTTTTTGCCACGGTTTAGGAAAAATTTGGTAGTTTTTCGCACAAAATCATAGAGTGGTAGTTTTTCGTCATGTTTCCGGCAAATGTGGTAGTTTTTGGCTAAATACTCCCTTATTGTTAACTTAGACCCAATTATATACTTCTAACACTCCCTCGCGGTCATAGCGGGACCGAAGCAGGCGATTGCGCCTGAAATTTGAAGTCTTGCTCTTCTGCCCGTCTTCTCCGTTGTGCCATCATTAACTGTGTCTCTGATAGGTCAGTACCTGGGGCTGTGACAGCGTCCCCTTCTGGTGCCTTACTTGTCTCTCGTCTATTGCCTCCCGCTATCACAGCGGAGTGCCATGGATGCATGATGACGTGGAGGCTATTAATTGGAGTTGCTACTGATGAGTAATTGTAGACGTAACTCTGTATGTCAATGTTAAGGTAGCCGATCATGATGTAGTTGTGGTCAAGGTAGTCATGGCCGATGACGTAGTCATCGTGGATGATAAAACCGCACAAAGCCGGAGACACAAAAATTGCACTATGTTCTATGTGACGGAGGCACAGAGCTGCAGTCATAGACGATGCACCTTGCGGATGTCAAAGTGTGTTGTCAATGTAATTCCGCCGGTTTTTCCAGGACCGAAGGAAACCCGACAAGCACTCACCGGTTTTTCCAGGACCGTGTGACCGTGAAAGGGGTCAATACTACAGTGATGCCGTGTTGATGTGGTCGTGTCGTCGTGCATGACGCGATTTATGTCATCGTCATGACACGTCTTGCAGTAATATTGTCGGAGGATGCTAGAGAGTCCATCTTGTGCACAATGTGCCGGCGGTGTGACGAAGACCACGCTGATGAAGGCCTTTGCGAGAAGATGTCGGCAACTTAAACTGATAAGTACTCCAACAAAAGACCGTGGCAGCTAGTTCTTGTATTAACCCACAAGCTTTATGAGACAACATAGTAACTAGGTAGAATTAAAACGACAAGCACATTAAAACATTGTGACAGCTGGATTTTTATAAGCACGGCCAAGCTTTTATGAAACAACGACCCAATTTGGTAGAACTGTTTTTTTTTGGCAGGCACAATTTGGTAGAACTAAACTGACAACCGAGTAGAACAAATCATTTGTGGCTAATTTTACGATAGGGTGTGTCTAGGTCTCATCTAGACGTGACATAATTATGTCACATCTAAGTTTTAGATTGCTATGCTAGTCCTTCCGTGAATTAACTTCAACTGTTTTCGATCAATCTACCCATGTTCAGTTTGGGAAAAAATGTTGAAGGAGCATATAGAACTTTGAGTTACCAACGACTATTTTCTGTCCATGAAAAATATTCATGTGTTGATTCTTTTTTGTGGGTGACATATGTTGATTTATGCCAAGTTAAACATTCACATAACTCATTATAATCTTCCTGAAATTTAAAAAGTGCATACACACTATTTGAAGAAAACAAGCGGTTGGCGCTCACACACGCATGCATGCAGTTTTGTGGTCTAAATTTTGTCTTTATTCATGACATGACATATACTAACAAAATGGTCACATGGGTTGGTCAGCGCATTTAATTCCATATTTGTTGGATGTGCATGTGCATTTATTCGGGTTTTCAAATTTTTAGAAAGTCATATATTTCAAACCATGTGTCGGAATTCAGATCTGTTTTCACCATTAAAATCCTCGCGAAGAGATCTTTGAAGCTAGATCCCGCATGGGTATGTTTTGATGAAAAAATTTGATGCAAAATTTGGTGCCATATGGTGCAATTCTATTACTACATCGTGCAATTTTAGTACAACATGGTGCAAGTTTTTTCAAAACCGTCTTTTAAAGTTGCATGATCGAAATTCTATGAGATTTGCAACCTAGGGACCATGACAACCAATGTTTAGTGATGTGCAGATGGTCTACTACCCAGCCAACTACCTAGTAGGCAATGTGCAATCCTCCCCTTCCCTATTCGTGGATGATATCGTTTCTCATTGTTGTCATACCATGCCCCACCTACCCTACCAGTTATATGTGCAACTTACTCTGTTGGTTCAGCTAACTTTCTAGTAGTCGATGGGCAATTCATTTTCCTCCATACTTGTGTATATGTAGTTTTAGTTGGCAGGGGCAATAGACGTAGTTGCACGTAATCTGCTAGGCAGTTGGCCAGGGCAACAGATAAAGTTGCACATCTCATCAACATGAATTTGTTGGATGGTGAAAAATGCACATCCATAAGACCAATGAGGGTAGAGAAAAGTTGTGTATAGGTGAGACCCTAAAGATGCACATCTCACTAGTTAGGATGGATGGGAAGAGGTGCTAGCAATGAAAACTACACATCCATGGGTACGGGGAAAAGTTGCACATCGACTGTTAGGTAGTTGGCTGGGACAATTTTCGAAGTTGCACATCCACTGCTTGGCAGTTGACCGAGGTAGCAAACAGTGAAAGCTGCACTTCCAACTAGAGAGGAAAAGGTGCACATCGACTACTAAGCACTTGGTTGGGGCAGCAGATAAAGTTGCACATCTCACTTGATCACTCCCCTTTGCTTCTCTGGTCGTGTGAGGGTTCACCACCTAGGCCAAAGCACAACCAGCCCCACCCAGTTCAATTGGTTTACGATTGAAAAATTAACAGTTTGATCGAGATGTGCAGATTGTGGGGGATAATGCGATCAAGATCAAACGATGGCATGACCGTTCAAATATGTCGCTAACTGGCGATTATGCGCAAAATTTATATACCCATGAAAAAATGAATTATACATAAATTTTTGGACAAGATGGCAATGAACTATGTAGAACTGCCAAAAACATTCAGGGAAAGGAAAACCAATGATGGGAGAGAGAGAGAGAGGGAGAGGAGTTGGGGCTGAAACATTTTCAGAAGAGGAGGAATTTGCATCACTGTTTTCATTTTGCATCAAAAGATTGAACACAATTGAAATTTAAGCCAATTTTCTCATACAAATAATCAAAATTTATATTTAGGCCACTTTTCAACCTTTGAAATACGCAGCCAAATGTTAAAATCAACAATTAAGCTTTACAAATGCACAAAGGATGTTAAATTTCTGAAAGGAACACTAAGTAAAAGTTGAGCCAAACTTGAACTGAATATTGGAATCCAGACATCATATGTTGTAAGAATTCACATCCATCATTTTTGTATTAAAATATCAAACAAATTTTCAAGAAAGCTCAAATTCAATTCAAACACCTAGTTGAAAACTTATTATATATTCTTTGTTGACAAGACATAAACAATTATAGTAGATGGCTCAAAAGTAGTAGAAAAGGTTTTCATTGTCATGTACAAAGCAAAGTATATGGTGAGATAACTCATACAGCTTCATAAACACCGTTTTTATTGATGTAAGAATAAACATATAATAGTGAATTTTACATAAAATGTGGTTAATGAACAAGGAACAAATAAGTGGCATTGGTATCATCCTTAAAAACAGGAAATGAATTAAAAACTAAATGTAATAAAACAAATAAATTTTTCTAAGAGAGTATAAATTAGCGACATTGCTATTACTGTTAAGAAGAAAGAAAACAAAGAAAAAACATGCACACAACTTTGCAGGGAAATTACACTTTTTATAATATGCAACGAATACACATATAATAAAGCAACTTTAGCAATCTAGTATAATTTACACACATATTGTATAGTACTTTCATGCATACATACACATAATAAAGGAAAAAAAATATATTTAATTAGCAAAAAAATAGCACAAAACAATTAGCACTGGTATTACCCTTAAAGAATAAAGAAATTTTTAAAACAAAATTTTCCACACAATTAGCACAAAAAATGTACTTTTTATAATATGAGAATAAATATATAAGAGTGATGAAATTTTCCATACTCTAATGTATTTTGTGCATGTGGTATTTGCATGTATACACGCGGCCGGAGATCTCGCGGAGCACGTCCGCCGCGAGGTCCGACCATCGGACCCTGTCCATGGCGGCGCGGCTTCAAGATGCCGTCGACAACAATTACGATGGCGTGTTGTTTGAGTCGGTGATATTTATGGGCCGCTGGACCGATGAACTGAGCCTTCAAACCTGCAGCCCACCAAATTTGAGCCCATCGCAATTATGCGGCTGTGTGTTTCACCTTGCAGGGGTCGATCACCGGCCGCAGGGGCTCGCCGCAGCCAGAACTCTTATATAGTCTGTATTATTTTGCTCAAGAAAATAATATATATTTTTAGAGTCCGTTATATTAATGAAACCAGATCAGTTTCATACAGAGTTATGAAAGTAAAAAGGTGTCCAGGGCTTATTACAGACCAGTGAAAAATCCGGCCAAATGATACACCCCTGAAAGCAAACACACTAGAAAGGAAAGGCGTGCCAAATGCCACGCCTTGCTCCACTGCAGCTTCTACCTCTGATACACCCCTGATCTTGAGCTTCTTAAAAAGAAAAAGATATACTCCTTATTATTTTAACCCTCAAAGGAAAAGCCAGAGCCTAGCTTTTTTTCATTCCAAGGTATGGATACATCCAAGTAGGTCATGTTGCATGTATAACATGACTGGGAGTCTGCAAAGAACAGCAGTACATCCAAGTAGGTCATGTTGCATATATAACTTGGGAAAAGGCGTGGCTAAACCTCGTCACACAATAGCACGGCTACACTTATTTTTATCGCCCACAAGCAATGTAGTAGGTACTCTTCACTTGGTTTTATCCTTCTCTCTCTCTCTCTCTCTCTCTCTCTATATATATATATATATATATATATATATATATATAT
>NC_057800.1:743565254-743620786 GCF_018294505.1 Triticum aestivum
TTTTTTACTTCTTTGTATTATTTGAATCTATGAAATTTGTTTCCAAATTTATGAGCATTTTTTGAAATCTCGAATATTTTCAAACTCCATTACCATTTTTACAATTCAAGTTTTTCTTACAAAATCATGAATTTCTTTTGAATTCGTGAACATTTTTCATTGCCAATTTTTTTTGAACCTATGAACTTTTTTATTTTCTGAACACTTTCAAAATATAAGAATTTTCTAAATCCATCAAAAACGAACATTTTTCTTTTTATTGAACGGCTAGTTGTTGACTTTTCACTGGTTACCCAGCCAGGTGAGCGAGAGAACTACATAGATTGAGTGACTAAGGGAAGCCTTACTAAGCCACGACCTAGAAAGCATGAGCACGAGCGTCAGCTCCGATTTTCTGGCGCCTGACACGCTGAAGAGGAGCTCTCATATGCATGTGGCAAGCCACACGCCCGCCTCGCTATAGAAATAGATATTGACCGGCTCACAAAGCACGTCCATCCCATCACTCCCTAGCACAAATATAAATTTGTTATCACCTATAGGTACGTGATACGTACGCTTTACATGTTTTTTTGTCTTTTTTCTCCCTTTTTATTCATATCAAAACGTTTAAATATATATATTTGGATTTTTTATTTTACTTATTGTTAAGAAAAATGATCATGTATTAAAAAAGTCCATTTTGGCAAAAGCCCACTTTGGCAAAAAGCCCACCGATTCAGTAAACATTGTTTTCGTCCATTTTGGCCCATTTTGTTTTTTTTTTGCCCATTCAGTGTGTTGTAGCATGCCATTTGGGGCTACGTGATGCATTTCATGTTTAAAACCGTTACGAGTTCTTATTCTAGACAAAATATTACTTTTACACTTCGAATTTTTTTTGAAAAAGTATATACATTGACATATTTTTGTTGTATGCACATACAAAATTTCATGAACATATATTTTCAAATGTGATATACACAAAAGGACAAATACATTTTTTGGATTAGTTTAAATATATTGATTGAAATGGCCTTTTTCTTTGTTGTTTTTGGGCTTGATACTTGCCTTTTTGTGTAGCTCGCAAATATTCGAATTTCATGAACATCATTGCGGCGAAGCAGCGACACGACAGAGCGGTACTCACCGAGGTCCCACATCATTCATCTCCGTATGGCCTCCTCCAACGTCCTCTTTTTCTTGCCCATCGTAGCGGGCGGCGACTAGGGGATTTGAAGGGGAGGGGAGTGGAGTGAGTGAAAGTGAGGACGTGAGGTGTGGGGTCTGATTAAAATGCGGTGGGTGTGGGCTGTCGGGTCGACATGGGGGCCGTGCAGACTCCCCTACACAACCCCTCCATTTGGGACCGGACTGGGAATTTCGGACATCCGCCCGTGTTGGAGATCGTAAAGTGTCTGAACTGTTTAATCCAGAGACACAAGAGAAAATAAGCATCTACTTTGGACCCTTACACGCCAAAAAGAGAGTGAGCATAGTGGGACCAGTGTTATATTCCATTGATTTCACTTACATCGTAATTCTAGGTAATGTCAATTTCAAACAGTAAATTAGCTCTCATATCCAAGTTTTGTTTTCACGCAGTAATCTAAACAATTTTTTTAGGGTCGATCTAACCAAACCTATAAACCTCCAGTTGTGTTGAGTACATTTTAAACAGTGCATTTGGAATGAAGGTAGTACAAAATATGTGTATCAAATTAACACCATTTACAAATGATTGTTCAGCTCAAGAGTTCAATTTGAACACTATATCAGTCTAAGAACATTGACAAACAAACTCAAGACCTCCTCATTATAGATGTGGAGAACTTCGTAGGATGTCTGAGGCGCTACCAACAACATATTGTGGGCTGAATAAGGAAGTTAGTTTCTAAATTAATTTGTATTATTGATTATTTCATAAGATGAAGAACACACAAGTGGCGGGCCACTCTACTAGTTAATAGATAAAAGTAGCAGCATTTATGTCACCAGATATTTATTATATGATGAACCTAAAATACTACTTTGGCACCACAAACATCGGTACCCTTTTTTTTTGTCATACTACCTTGGTCCTGGTTTAGTCCCATCGTATTTTGGATTATATTTTGATTATGATTTTAACTAATAAAAAACTTTCTCCATCCCATAATATAGGACATTTTTTGACACTAGTATAGTATAAAAAATATTTTACATTATGGGACAGATGGAATATAAGTTATACATAGCAAACAATAAAATCTTTGAAATTAGATTCAAATACGAATCTAATAATATAATTTTTTGTCACATGCATAGACATTTTGATAGTAAATATGTGGTCAAACTTTGACCCAGACTATAACAGTGACTGAAAAATCAGGACGAAGATAGTACGTCCAAAACAGACTAAAAAACAAAGTATTAACCCAAACAGACAAAACGTTCGTAAAAGCGGACATGATTTGGGTCTTTGGTTGGAGTTTCCTTAGAGCATCTACAGCTGGACTAGGCAAATCTGGCCCTCAAACGCTCGTGGATCATCGAGCGTCTCTGTATGCAGTGACCGATCGGTCCTCAAATTTACTCATCTGCATCTGGATATCTCAGACTAGAAATTTTAAATCCATACAACGGATAAGATACACGTACTACGTAGATTAACTACCCTAATCTTTGTTGGAGGTGTCCACTACTTCTGTGCCCGGCTCCGGGTACCTGGGCGGCAGCCGCAGCTCCGGCTCCTCCGTATCGGCCTTCGCATCCAACTCCGCTTCGACCTCGTCGAAGAGCGTGTTGGTCGCTGCTTGTTCCTGCCGGATGGACTATCGGTCGGCCTTCACATAGGCCTCATCCTTGATGGACTCCAGGATAGGCTCTGGCTGGCAGGGCGAAGAGGAAGGAAGTGGATGGACTGTGGTTGGAGAACGTCGGGCGGCTTAAATAGCTGGATTTGGCCACGGACGGCGAGCCGGAGCGGTGCCACACGGCTTTCACACCCCCACCGGAGGAGACATCCGTCGAACCGCCGAGTTGCCAGGCGATTCCGCCTGGGACCCCTTGATCAGTCTGACGTGACAGACACACATGGGTGTGCCCCATATCCGTCTTGTATTTGGGCTGGATATGAGGGGTGCCGATCAGCCCGGGATTTGAGGCCATTTGAGAAGCCCCGATGGGTCGCACTTTGATGATCAGTCAGTGACTGGGCCATCCGTCCGAAACGTTTGACGTGGGTTTTGGGAGTCCGGCCGCAGAGAGCAGAGCAGACTAGAAGAGGAGAGGGAAGTGAGGTGATCGATCCGCTGTTGCGCAACAAGCACCGAGCGATTCCATCTGCTTCTTTCTTGGCAGCATTGTGGTCCCGAATGCACGCACAGCGAGTGGGCATGTCAAATAATTAATTTGTACGAACGCAGCTTAAATGTATTATAATCTACATCATCTTTAGTCTAGAATTTTGTACACGTACATTTTCTTAATCATACATCAAAATCACTATCATGATATTTGTTGAACCATGTGTTTTAGATATATCTACCATAAATATGTATGACTATAAAATATATACAAGGATTAGAAAATAATTCCTGCTACAAAATACAATTTTAATTTAACAGAACGCACGGGTATATTTTAATAATATCCATTACAAATATAGAACTAATAAATAATACAACATTAAAATTGTTATGTGGTTAACTGTACCAAATATATAAATAATGAAAAGTTATACTCCTTAATAAATATGCATGCAAAGTATAAATATTTTGTATAAAATATATTTGTGTTGGACCCAAATTTATATTTGAACGACATTGGTTGACACACACTTTTGAATATGCGAGATAAATAATTAAGATCAAATATATAAAAAGATTTTAATAAAATAATAACTGTCTGATAAAAGGTGTACCGTGCATATTTGAGTATGAGAGATAATAGCGCTTACATGATATAGAGTAAAATAATTCTTATGAACTCATGAGTTGAATTTTTTTATCTTAATCTGCACTGGTCTAACACTAATTTCAACAGTTTAAAAAATTAACTGCTTCAAATTATATGTTGTTATATTTTTTGTATTGTTTTTTTAATTCATATAAATAGATTTATATTTTTATTTATTAACAAAATCAAGTTTGCCAAGTTATGTCAAAACACAAAAAGACATAATTTTGAAAATATTATACTAATTGTTTATTTATATATAATTTTTTTGGTCTAAATCATATAAAGGCATCTGAGAAATATATTCATCTCTCAATCAACTAAGTCATGCAGGCTGATATGACTGAAATGTATTAATAATTTTTTATTATTTCATGCTTTTATAATATTTTGTATAACAATTTTATTATGGGTGTGTCTAGGGCACATCTAGATGTGCTCTAGTTATTGCACATCTAAGTGAGTGAATGAAACATAAAGAGAAAAAGAAAAAAGAAAAAGAAAATATCCACACGAATCTCGACGTAAAATCAATGACATAGAACTTAGATGTGCGATACTTATGGCACATCTAGATGTCCTTTAGGAAAACTGGTTTATTATCTTTTATGGAGTAACCTATTAATTTGATGCATAGAGCCAGTTATTGTTTTATGCATGTTTTTGATTTTCAAAAAATCAATATCTATAGAGCTCAAAACACCCCTGGCCTCCACGTAGCCAAACCGGATGGTCATGGGCCTGCCCTCATGGGGTAGCCGCGTGGGGCCAATAAATAACCTAAACCAAAAGGGACGAATATACACTAAGAGCAACTCTAGCAGACCCCGCAAAACGTGTTTGCGGTACCACGAAGATCGCGTTTGCGGGTCAAAAATTAGCGCGGCAGAACAGAACCCGTATCTAAACCTGCATAATTTGAAAAAACACTTTCGCAAGAGAAATTGCACAAACATAGTTCATCACATACTACATAGTCCATCACATGATCAACAAACTATAAGCATAGTTATACTCCCTCCGTTTTTATTTAGTTCGCATATTAGCTTTGGTCAAAGTCAAGCTTTACAAACTTTGACCAAGTTTATATACAAAAATATTAAGATATACAATAACAAATCAGCAACATTAGATTTATTATTAAATGTACTTTCACATCGTATAGATTTATTATGATAAATGTCTATATTGTTTTTCTATAAACTTGGTCAAACTTTACGAAGTTTGACTTCAGTCAACTCTAATATGCAGAGTAAATAAAAACGGAGGGAGTACTACATACTACGTTAAACTTGTACTAGAGGGGTCGGATCTAACGGCGGCCAGGTCGCGGCAAATGGACGATGCCGTGGAGGAGCCGGACGCTCAATCCTCCTCGCTGGAGCTGCACAGGTCGACGTACTTCGCCGCCTGCTCCGCGCGGATGCGGCGCCACTCCTCGGCCTTCTCCTTAGCGGCGAGGTTGGCGGCGACCGCCTCCCGCCACTGGAGGGCTTCGAGCTCCTCGGCGTGGCGCTGGCGCTCCGTCTCCTCGCGCACGCTCCGCTCGGCGATGGCGGCCGCAACAGCGTCGACGTTGGCGACATAGTCTTCCGGCCCGATGACACGCGACAGCCGAGCGGAGCGGGCTCCTAGGGCTCCTCCTTCACGAGGACGAAGGTGAACGCGTCCGGCTCCTCCTCGTCCTCCGACCACTCCCTCTTCATGGGAAGAAGGCCCGCGCCGGAGGAGGAGAAGCTCCCGGCTTACAAGGACCTCGAGGAGGAGAAGGATGCGTGCCGGCAGTCGTACTCCGCTGTCTCGCTCCGCTGGAAGCTCGCCGGCGGCGACAGGCCGCGGTTGGTCCATTTCCGGGCCCCGCGCCGCTGGAGTTGCTCTAAGCCCTTAAATAACAAAAACAGACAACCTCCACATCACAAAATGGAAAAACATCACATTAGCTGACGCAGAAGAACGACGACAGTAAAATGAACAAAGAAACAAAACCCCAAGTAGCCAAAGTGCAATGTGTTGTGTCGACAATTGTCATGCCCCAAAAGACCCACCACCTTTAATGCCACCAAAAGAAGAAGGCGCTCTCACCAACCCCCATTTTGTTCTTATCATTGAAGGTACTTTATTGTGACACAACATAATAGTAAAATTGAGGTAAATAATACAGTTGCATAAAATCAAGGAGGCATATCATGAATTGTCGCCATCATTTTTTCGCGATACCAGCAGCTACATGCACTGGGCTAGAAATTTCACTGCCGCCTCTGCAGAACCATATCCTCTGTGTCAAGGCGCCGTCCATAGATTGCATCTCACCGCCAAAAGAAAACTGACCGGAGTGAGAGCCATCGGAACCCATAAAGGAGCCTTTCGAATGCTTCCCGCAACCTCGCCAGAAGGAGCCGCCGGCAGTAGGCACCCAATATAGAGAGACGAACCCTCATGAAGATCCTTCAGTGGCCACTATAGTCTGCAACTCGGGTGAGATAGCATCACCACATGCAGGAACTTCCTTCCCATCCAAGGAAACCAATCTAAGGCTATACCACCGCACGCATCAGCGACCTGTCCATACCCACTCTCTGTAAGGGAACCCCGACGGGGAAGCTATTCTACGTTATCGCTACGCCTTCCCGACTGCGAGCAACCGTGTTGCCATGATCTGTAGTGTTGCCACCTAGAGAATTCCCCACACCAGCTCACACTTCCGCATGCACCTTTAAAGGCGTAATACCAGGTGTAGAGGCCAACTGTACAGGCTCAGTCACACTTGAAGTGGTCTTCGGATCCCTAGATAATTTCCGAAGCGAGGAATTGATCTTCAACATAGTCCCATTCCGCAGTGGCTATCATGCACTGCTCGGACGAACCGCATTCGCCAAATTCAATGCGGTACCGCACTATGCATACCTTAAGCTCAAGATGCCAGGCCCTCATGGAGTAATTACGGTCAATGGAAACACCGAACGCTCCCTCTGAACGGAGGAGCACACGGCGGCGCTTGCAGCGGAAGTACAAAGCAGCCTCTCCAGGAAGTTCTCCAGTCCGGTCATTAAACGTCCGGACACCGTCAAGCGCGCTCGGAGTAACCTACAACAAGACCGCCTGGCACATTCCGAGCAGGCGTAGCAATGCCGCCCCAACCCCAACCCTCGCAAAAAGGCGACGTCAGTACTTCGCGTCCATAACTACGCTCTGGAAATACCATGGGCATAGGGGGAGGGGCACCATCCCGGCATGCCCAAAACACGGCTTAAACCACACCAGGGGCTGCCGATTCTTTACTTTTCTCTTACTTCGAGGACTCTACTCTTCGGAAGGCCTGTTCGGCAGTTCAATTGCCGCACAAACGATGCAAGGACCAGGGAAGAAGACAAGCCATGCCGCATTACAGAAATCCCAGGTGGTCTCTATCACGAGCAGTATACCTATTTCGCATACTATTCCGCAGCTTGCCCCTGGAGCAGACATGTTAAATAGTCCAACTTTTCGTTTATCGCATTACTTGTATCGTTCTGCTTTGATCGCAGCTATTTTCAATAAACAACGCATAGCTGTTGTCTATTTTTTGCATTATCTTTTTATAAATAAATGTTCCCTAACGACATGTTGCACCCGTACAACTTGGTACGGCCAAAATACGCCAGGGGCTTTTTGCACCCCCTCAATATGGTGTGAGAAGTCTGAACACTTCCACAAGTGTGGCACCCCGAACTTATAGCACTATATGCATCGGCTCCGAATCATGTCTTGGGTCAATAGTTGGGTTTGCCCGGCTCCTATGTTTTGGTGCCTTGCGCTCCACTATATCGGCTAAGGTAGCACTAGGAGAACCACTGCGATTGTGCCCCAGTTGAGCTGGGCCGAGCACCTCAGTGGAGAAAGCTAAAACTAACTGTCATGATGAAGCGAGAGCTGGTCGCTGTTCGAGAGGTTTTTTCGAGTCCGTAAAGACATATGCAGCTTAGGGCGAAGAGTCGGCTCTGTCCGGACAAGGCGTGGATAGCGCCCCGAACTCGGTCTTCCGAATACTAGGGGCTTCACCGAAATTTAAAATTATAGAATTCTATGGCTAAGTGAGAGTGTTCACGCATTATAGTCCGATTGCCTCGTTCATTGGGTTGAGCGCCTCCCTCGAAGGACCCAAATATGGGAAAAAGAGCGCCCAGGTTTATCCCCGAACACCCCAGCACTAGCGGCAAGGGGGTAGAAGCCGACGACTCGCCATCTCTCAGTATTGATAAACAGCCGCACAGAAGGTAATATTTTAAATTCAAGCAGCATTGCTCAGCGCATATGAACAAGTTTTCAGCGCACAGGACAAACACGAGCGAGTTTTACTCAAAAATTACATCCCTAGTACATTCATCCGCCACAAGGCGGGCACCCTTCAGAACATCCTTATAGTAATTTTCGGGCTTGTGATGCTCTTTCCCCGCTGCTGGCCCGTCCTTCACAAGCTTCTCCGCATCCAGCCTGCCCCAGTGCACCTTAGCATGGGCAAAGGCCCTACGGGCACCTTCAATACATATGGAGCGCTTGATGACTTCGAGCCTTGGACAGGCCTCCACCAGCCACCGCACCAGCCCGAAATAGCTCCCAGGCAGAGCCTCTCCAGGCCACAACCGAACTAGGAGGCCCTTCATGGCCTGTTCGCCCGCCTTGTGGAGCTCGACCAGTTGCTTCAGCTGGTCGCTCAGGGGCACAGGGTGTCCGGCCTCAGCATACTGAGACCAGAACACCTTCTCCGTCGAGCTGCCCTCCTCGGCTCGATAGAATGCGGCGGCATCGGATACACTCCGGGGAAGATCTGCAAATGCCCCTGGAGAGCTCCGGCTTCGGGTAAGTATCAAGTAACTCACGTTTACGTGTTTACTTTGCATAAAGAATGCCTTACCCGCCGCTATCTTCTTCACCTCATCCAACTCCATGAGGGTCTTCTGGGATTCGGTCTTGGCAGACTTGGCATTTTCAATAGCCGCCGCGAGCTCGGAAGCTCGCGTCTTCGAGTCAAGCTCCAAACTCTCATGTTTCTTCATGAGAACCTGGAGCTCTTGCCGCACCTTGCCAACCTCAGCCTCATACCTCTCCCGCTCGGTGCGCTCCGCGGCCACACTCTTCTCGGCCTTGAGCAGCGCTTGCTTAAGGGTCGCCACATCAGATGTGGCCCCTACAATAGCCATGTTAATCCTGTCATTTCTTGCAATTGCACCTTTTTTATATAAATATTCAACCAAGGTATTTCTTGCCTTCATTGTCCTCGAGCTGCTTCTTGGCATGCTCGAGCTCTTGCTCGGACCTTTCGAGGTCCTGCTTTAGCATGTCCACTTCCGCAGTCAGTGCAGCGGACGCAAGCAGAGTAGCCTGCACATGCATATTGATTCATTTTTGTTAGACTCCTGCGAATTCTGTTTGATCCTCTATTCGGCTTTTCTTCCCAAACGCCAAACAGAGCATCAAGAACTACTGTCTATGCGGTACTATTATTTACACTTTCTTTACTTACCTCGAAGCCTGTCAAAAGGCTACTACAAGCTTCAGTTAGTCCGTTTTTTGCAGACTGAACCTTCTGGACCACCGCACTCATAATAGCGTGTTGCTCCTCGTCGATGGAGGCGCCTTGGAGCGCCTCCAGCATATTGTCCGGCGCCTCCGGTTGGACGGAGGCCGCCAGCACGGTGGACTTGCTCCTCTTGGAAGGAGGTCCCCCGCCGGACTCCGGAACCTTTGAAGGTTCCGGAGCGGTGTCCGGCCTAGAGCCAGACTTGGAGCCCTGGGGGGTTTCATCCCCCTTACTCCTGGAGTCCGGGAGGTCGCCTCGCGGCGCCTCCAGGACCACCTCCTCCCGGATTGGAACCTGTTGGGACAACACTTCAGTGTCGTCCGTAGGACGGGGGGAGGAAGCCGTCGGAAGTGAGTTCACGTCCGACGAGTCCAGTGAGCCGCTCGACGACGCGTCGAGCCGGTCTTTGGGTGGGCTGCATAAACACATTTGACATAAGGGAAAGTTGTGCAATAAACGAATACTATGAATCACTCCGGTATCCGGATACTTACGATTTTGCCAGGGGCTTGGCCCTGGGCTGCCACTCGTCTCCGCCGTCGTCGGCGTCGGCGGAGTAGTCCGGAGGAAGGGTTTTCCCCTTCTTGGACCCTCCGGCCTCCTCAGAGAGGGCGGCCTTCCTTTTCTTCTCTCCTCCCGCTGGAGGGGGAGAGGTTTCTTCTTCTTCCTTCTCGTCTTCGCGAGGGGAAGGCGCTTCGGGACCGTCGGATGATGAATCCAACACCTCCTGGCGCCGGGCGCTCTTTCGAGTCCACGTGGCCCTTTTCATGGCCTTCTTCTTCGGCACCACATAGGGTGCCGGAACCAGCAGCCTCGCCAAGCGAGCGTCCGCTGGGCCTTCGGGCAAAGGGCCCGGACAGTTGATCTGTCCGGACGTCACCTGCCAATCCTGTCAGAGGAAAGGGAGCTTAGATCCCGCATAGAGTCAAACTATGGAAAACTGATACCCTGTAAAAGGAAAAAACAGCTTACCGCGAGCGCGTGACGCTGCATGCTGAATCCGCGATCCTTGGTAGCGGATGCAGGAGCCTCGGCGCCCTTGAAAAGCATCCTCCAGGCATCTTCGTACGTCGTGTCGAACTCCCATAGATTGAAGGCCCGTTGTTGACACGGGAGGATCAGGCGGATGAGCATAACCTGGACTACGTTGACAAGCTTGAGCTTCTTGTCCACCAGGGTTTGGATGCATGTTTGGAGTCCGGTCAGCTCTCCTTTTTACCCCAAGACAGGCATATCTCCTTCCAGGAGGTGAGCCACGTAGGGGTGCCGGATCGAAACTCAGGGGGTGCAACCCATTCGGCGTCGCGCGGCTCGGTGACGATAAAACCACCATGATTGCCACCCCTTCAGGGTCTCCACAAAGGAGCCCTTGAGCCACAGGACGTTGGCCATCTTGCCAACCATGGCACCACCGCACTCCGCCTGGCTGCCGCGCACCACCTTTGGCTTGACGTTGAAAGTCTTAAGCCATAGGCCGAAATGGGGGCGGATGCGGAGGAACGCCGAGATGTTGAGGACGAAGTTTGGGGCCAGATCGTGGAAATCCAGGCTGTAGTAGAACATGAGGCCCCGGACAAATGGATGCAGAGGGAAGCCCAGTCCGCGGAGGAAATGGGGGAGGAATACCACCCTCTCATGGGGCCTAGGAGTGGGGATAAGCTGCCCCTTTTCGGGAAGCCGGTGCGCGATGTCGCTAGCCAGATATCCGGCCTTCCTCAGCTTTTTGATGTGTCCCTCCGTGACGGAGGAGACCATCCACTTGCCTCCCGCTCCGGACATGACTGGAGAAGGTTGAGGTGGTAGTGCGGACTTGGGCGCTGGAGCTCGAGTGCGCAAGAATGGATAGGCAAAGGAGGAAGAAGGCGTGGGTGAAAAGGTGAATCCTTATCCCCTTATATGGGTGGACGCAACTACGTGTCCCCACCAGCCTGATAAAACTCGCTTATCTCCAAGCGCTATAATGAATGGCGCGGTTGGGTTACCCACACCTGTATTGATGAGAATCCCGGAATAAGGGGACACGATCTCTGCTTTAACAAGAAGTGCCAAGGAAACCGCCTCGCATAACGCACTAAGATGGGACAGTAAAATGGTTCGAATAAAAGCTTGGCTGTGGTGTGATGTCACACTACGGAGTACGTCCGCAGATTAGATTTGTGTAAATATTATTCTCTCTATGGCAATATGTGGAAACTTATTTTGCAGAGCCGGACACTATCTTTGTGTTCAAAATCTTCTATGAAGTACTTGGAGGAGGAACCCGTCTTGCAATGCCGAAGGCAATATGCGCGCTGGACTCGTCGTCATTGAAGCATGGTTCAGGGGCTACTGAGGGAGTCCTGGATTAGGGGGTGTTTGGATAGCCGAACTATACCTTCAACCGGACTCCTGGACTATGAAGATACAAGATTGAAGACTCTGTCCCGTGTCCGGAAGGGACTTTCCTTGGCGTGGAAGGCAAACTTGGCGATTCGAATGTTCAGATCTCCTACCATTATAACCGACTCTATGTAACCCTAACCCTCTCCGGTGTCTATATAAACCGGAGGGTTTTAGTCCGTAGGACAACATACACATCAACAATCATACCATAGGCTAGCTTCTAGGGTTTAGCCTCTCTGATCTCGTGGTAGATCTACTCTTGTACTACCCATATCATCAATATTAATCAAGCAGGACGTAGGGTTTCACCTCCATCGAGAGGGCCCGAACCTGGGTAAAACTTCGTGTCCCTTGCCTCCTGTTACCATCCGGCCTAGACGCACAGTTCGGGACCCCCTACCCGAGATCCGCCGGTTTTGACACCGACACTAACCCTAACCCTAACTCTGTTCCACCATTATGCACTTACAAAGAGCTGAGGATCCATTGAAACCATGTTGATGTCCTCGTCCGAGCTCTCCTCCCCATTCCAGGATGGCATCCTCAACTTCTAGCGGCAACAATGGCCGCGGCGGCGACAGCGATAGGCTAACCTAGCTCACAGCACCAGGGAGAGGGGAGAGGATGAGGATGAGTGAGAGCGAGCAAGGAGGAAGAGAATGAGCGAGTGGCTGAGCTCGCAAGCTCTCACTTATTCGCCGACCGACAGCCGACGTCCCGACAGCGGACGGGCCGTTAACGGCCGTCAACGCGCGCTGGCCGCCCGTTAGCCCGCGTGGCAACTGTTCGCGGGCCCAACCGGTCAGAAACGTGGTTAGCGCGGGCGAAGCGAGCGTTTTCGCGAGTTGGTAGTTTTTTGCCACGGTTTAGGAAAAATTTGGTAGTTTTTCGCACAAAATCATAGAGTGGTAGTTTTTCGTCATGTTTCCGGCAAATGTGGTAGTTTTTGGCTAAATACTCCCTTATTGTTAACTTAGACCCAATTATATACTTCTAACACTCCCTCGCGGTCATAGCGGGACCGAAGCAGGCGATTGCGACTGAAATTTGAAGTCTTGCTCTTCTGCCCGTCTTCTCCGTTGTGCCATCATTAACTGTGTCTCTGATAGGTCAGTACCTGGGGCTGTGACAGCGTCCCCTTCTGGTGCCTTTCTTGTCTCTCGTCTATTGCCTCCCGCTATCACAGCGGAGTGCCATGGATGCATGATGACGTGGAGGCTATTAATTGGAGTTGCTACTAATGAGTAACTGTAGACGTAACTCTGTATGTCAATGTTAAGGTAGCCGATCATGATGTAGTTGTGGTCTAGGTAGTCATGGCCGATGCACCTTGCGGATGTCGAAGTGTGTTGTCGATGTAATTCCGCCGGTTTTTCCAGGACCGAAGGAAACCCGACAAGCACTCACCGGTTTTTCCAGGACCGTGTGACCGTGAAAGGGGTCAATACTACAGTGATGCCGTGTTGATGTGGTCGTGTCGTCGTGCATGACGCGATTTATGTCATCGTCATGACACGTCTTGCAGTAATATTGTCGGAGGATGCTAGAGAGTCCATCTTGTGCACAATGTGCCGGCGGTGTATTTAGATGAAGACCACGCTGATGAAGGCCTTTGCAAGAAGATGTCGGCAACTTAAACTGATAAGTACTCCAACAAAAGACCGTGGCAGCTAGTTCTTATATTAACCCACAAGCTTTATGAGACAACATAGTAACTAGGTAGAATTAAAACGACAAGCACATTAAAACATTGTGACAGCTGGATTTTTATAAGCACGGCCAAGCTTTTATGAAACAACGACACAATTTGGTAGAACTGTTTTTTTTGGCAGGCACAATTTGGTAGAACTAAACTGACAACCGAGTAGAACAAATCATTTGTGGCTAATTTTACGATAGGGTGTGTCTAGGTCTCATCTAGACGTGACATAATTATGTCACATCTAAGTTTTAGATTGCTATGCTAGTCCTTCCATGAATTAACTTCAACTGTTTTCGATCAATCTACCCATGTTCAGTTTGGGAAAAAATGTTGAAGGAGCATATAGAACTTTGAGTTACCAACGACTATTTTCTGTCCATGAAAAATATTCATGTGTTGATTCTTTTTTGTGGGTGACATATGTTGATTTATGCCAAGTTAAACATTCACATAACTCATTATAATCTTCCTGAAATTTAAAAAGTGCATACACACTATTTGAAGAAAACAAGCGGCTGGCGCTCACACACGCATGCATGCAGTTTTGTGGTCTAAATTATGTCTTTATTCATGACATGACATATACTAACAAAATGGTCACATGGGTGGGTCAGCGCATTTAATTCCATATTTGTTGGATGTGCATGTGCATTTATTCGGGTTTTCAAATTTTTTAAAAGTCATATATTTCAAACCGTGTGTCGGAGTTCAGATCTGTTTTCACCATTAAAATCCTCGCGAAGAGATCTTTGAAGCTAGATCCTGCATGGGTATGTTTTGATGAAAAAATTTGATGCAAAATTTGGTGCCATATGGTGCAATTCTATTACTACATCGTGCAATTTTAGTACAACATGGTGCATCTTTTTTCAAAACCGTCTTTTAAAGTTGCATGATCGAAATTCTATGAGATTTGCAACCTAGCGACCATGACAACCAATATTTAGTGATGTGCAGATGGTCTACTACCCAGCCAACTACCTAGTAGGCAATGTGCAATCCTCCCCTTCCCTATTCGTGGATGATATCGTTTTTCATTGTTGTCATACCATGCCCCACCTACCCTACCAGTTATATGTGCAACTTACTCTGTTGGTTCAACTAACTTTCTAGTAGTCGATGGGCAATTCATTTTCCTCCATACTTGTGTATATGTAGTTTTAGTTGGCAGGGGCAATAGACGTAGTTGCACGTAATCTGCTAGGCAGTTGGCCACGGCAACAGATAAAGTTGCACATCTCATCAACATGAATTTGTTGGATGGTGAAAAATGCACATCCATAAGACCAATGAGGGTAGAGAAAAGTTGTGTATAGGTGAGACCCTAAAGATGCACATCTCACTAGTTAGGATGGATGGGAAGAGGTGCTAGCAATGAAAACTACACATCCACGGGTACGGAGAAAAGTTGCACATCGACTGTTAGGTAGTTGGCTGGGACAATTTTCGAAGTTGCACATCCACTGCTTGGCAGTTGACCGAGGTAGCAAACAGTGAAAGCTGCACTTCCAACTAGAGAGGAAAAGGTGCACATCGACTACTAAGCACTTGGTTGGGGCAGCAGATAAAGTTGCACATCTCACTTGATAGTGGGTAGTTTGAGGCGAGGTGCCATCAGTGAAAATTACACATCCATGGATAGAGAGAAACTTGCACATCGACTATTAGGTAGTTGCACATCAACAACTAACCCGTTGCACAAAATGGGGACAAAATCACACAAAAAAAAGCTTGTTGAAACATATCCATGCAGGATCTAGTTTTGAAGAGCACATCACGAGGATTTCAACGGTAAAAGCGGATATCAATCTGATGTTTGGTTCAAAAGTTATGGCTTTTTTAAAATTTTAAAATCTGAATTAAATGCTTTCGCACATGTTCTCCTGCATGCCTTTGCAATTTTGTTTAAACATGTTGTATAGTCTTGATCTTTTTTTGCTAGGAAGACAAAATATTTCCTAATATGTTTGATTAAGACAAAAACATACTAAAAAAGAAAGGCTGCCATGGGAGTGCTACTGAGCCAACGGCCGCTCGGTAGACACATCCTATAATCTTTTACTAGATAACATGAAAATAATTACTTGAGATATCCGCAAAAAAACTTATTTCTTGAGATATTTTCATCATCTCTCAAAATTGTTCAAAAAAATATTTCATCATAAAAAATCCATAATAAGATATTTTTTACCCACTACCAATCTAAGGCAAGAATGCATATATGAGATGAAAAATAAATTAACTACTTATAGTTCCTTGCCCTCAACACACCACACCTTCTCTATTCAGGAGCTTCAAGGCCTGACTCGCCACACGTTTTCCTGGCAATGGCTTACTGCGGTCTGGGCACTCGGGCGGCTTTACTGTGGTTAAGGAGGACACCTTTGTGTCTGATGATATGGACCGTTGTGAGTTCTTACTTAGCATAGCCCTCACTGATAGATGATTGGACCTAAGTTGGGAGGTGATAATCTTCTACAGCCCGGTTGGTCATGGCAGTTTTCGGCTTTCTTGACAGATCTGAAGGTCAAGGTTGAGCGAAGCCCCATTTCTATTATCATGGTTGGGGACTTCAATTTGATCTCGTATCATGTGGACAAAAGTTTGGCTAGTCTGGACATCCCGCGCATGCAACTTTTCAATGATTGTATTACTGAGATGGCCCTTTGGGAAATTGCCCGCGTTGTGGCTAGGTTCACCTGGACTAATAAGCAGCGTGGATCCGGAGTGTCATGCTTCGGGTCCTAGTGTTCGTTTAGTGGGAGGTGAATTTTTTGTTATGCAACCTGAGAGCCGTTATGCAGATTAGCTTTGATCACTCCCCTTTGCTTCTCTGGTCGTGTGAGGGTTCACCACCTATGCCAAAGCACCACCAGCACCACCCAGTTCAATTGGTTTACGATTGAAAAATTAACAGTTTGATCGAGATGTGCAGATTGTGGGTGATAATGCGATCAAGATCAAACGATGGCATGACCGTTCAGATATGTCGCTAACTGGCGGTTATGCGCAAAATTTATATACCCATGAAAAAATGAATTATACATAAATTTTTGGACAAGATGGCAATGAACTATGTAGAACTGCCAAAAACATTCAGGGAAAGGAAAACCAATGATGGGAGAGAGAGAGAGAGAGGAGTTGGGGCTGAAACATTTTCAGAAGAGGAGGAATTTGCATCACTGTTTTCATTTTGCATCAAAAGATTGAACACAATTGAAATTTAAGCCAATTTTCTAATACAAATAATCAAAATTTATATTTAGGCCACTTTTCAACCTTTGAAATACGCAGCCAAATGTTAAAATCAACAATTAAGCTTTACAAATGCACGAAGGATGTTAAATTTCTGAAAGGAACACTAAGTAAAAGTTGAGCCAAACTTGAACTGAATATTGAAATCCAGACATCATATGTTGTAAGAATTCACATCCATCATTTTTGTATTAAAATATCAAACAAATTTTCAAGAAAGCTCAAATTCAATTCAAACACCTAGTTGAAAACTTATTATATATTCTTTGTTGACAAGAGATAAACAATTATAGTAGATGGCTCAAAAGTAGTAGAAAAGGTTTTCATTGTCATGTACAAAGCAAAGTATATGGTGAGATAACTCATACAGCTTCATAAACACCGTTTTTATTGATGTAAGAATAAACATATAATAGTGAATTTTACATAAAATGTAGTTAATGAACAAGGAACAAATAAGTGGCATTGGTATCATCCTTAAAAACAGGAAATGAATTAAAAACTAAATGTAATAAAACAAATAAATTTTTCTAAGAGAGTATAAATTAGCGACATTGCTATTACTGTTAAGAAGAAAGAAAACAAAGAAAAAACATGCACACAACTTTGCAGGGAAATTACACTTTTTATAATATGCAACGAATACACATATAATAATGCAACTTTAGCAATCTAGTATAATTTACACACATATTGTATAGTACTTTCATGCATACATACACATAATAAAAGAAAAAAAATATTTAATTAGCAAAAAAATAGCACAAAACAATTAGCACTGGTATTACCCTTAAAGAATAAAGAAATTTTTAAAACAAAATTTTCCACACAATTAGCACAAAAAATGTACTTTTTATAATATGAGAATAAATATATAAGAGTGATGAAATTTTCCATACTCTAATGTATTTTGTGCATGTGGTATTTGCATGTATACACGCGGCCGGAGATCTCGCGGAGCACGTCCGCCGCGAGGTCCGACCATCGGACCCTGTCCATGGCGGCGCGGCTTCGAGATGCCGTCGACAACAATTACGATGGCGTGTTGTTTGAGTCGGTGATATTTATGGGCCGCTGGACCGATGAACTGAGCCTTCAAACCTGCAGCCCACCAAATTTGAGCCCATCGCAATTATGGGGCTGCGAGTTTCACCTTGCAGGGGTCGATCACCGGCCGCAGGGGCTCGCCGCAGCCAGAACTCTTATATAGTCTGTATTATTTTGCTCAAGAAAATAATATATACTTTTAGAGTCCGTTATATTAATGAAACCAGATCAGTTTCATACAGAGTTATGAAAGTAAAAAGGTGTCCAGGGCTTATTACAGACCAGTGAAAAATCCGGCCAAATGATACACCCCTGAAAGCAAACGCACTAGAAAGGAAAGGCGTGCCAAATGCCACGCCTTGCTCCACTGCAGCTTCTACCTCTGATACACCCCTGATCTTGAGCTTCTTAAAAAGAGAAAGATATACTCCTTATTATTTTAACCCTCAAAGGAAAAGCCAGAGCCTAGCTTTTTTTCATTCCAAGGTATGGATACATCCAAGTAGGTCATGTTGCATGTATAACATGACTGGGAGTCTGCAAAGAACAGCAGTACATCCAAGTAGGTCATGTTGCATATATAACTTGGGAAAAGGCGTGGCTAAACCTCGTCACACAATAGCACGGCTACACTTATTTTTATCGCCCACAAGCAATGTAGTAGGTACACTTCACTTGGTTTTATCCTTCTCTCTCTCTCTCTCTCTCTCTCTATTTATTTCAAAATGTTTTGAAATTATTTTTGGAAATGATATTATTTTACTTATTGTAAATATATCTATTCATATTTTTTCGTTTCTCCTTTTATGTATTTTATTTCATTTTTTCAAGAGTTAACATTTTTTACTTCTTTGTATTATTTGAATCTATGAAATTTGTTTCCAAATTTATGAGCATTTTTTGAAATCTCGAATATTTTCAAACTCCATTACCATTTTTACAATTCAAGTTTTTCTTACAAAATCATGAATTTCTTTTGAATTCGTGAACATTTTTCATTGCCAATTTTTTTTTGAACCTATGAACTATTTTATTTTCTGAACACTTTCAAAATATAAGAATTTTCTAAATCCATCAAAAACGAACATTTTTCTTTTTATTGAACGGCTAGTTGTTGACTTTTCACTGGTTACCCAGCCAGGTGAGCGAGAGAACTACATAGATTGAGTGACTAAGGGAAGCCTTACTAAGCCACGACCTAGAAAGCATGAGCACGAGCGTCAGCTTCGATTTTCTGGCGCCTGACACGCTGAAGAGGAGCTCTCATATGCATGTGGCAAGCCACACGCCCGCCTCGCTATAGAAATAGATATTGACCGGCTCACAAAGCACGTCCATCCCATCACTCCCTAGCACAAATATAAATTTGTTATCACCTATAGGTACGTAATACGTACGCTTTACATGTTTTTTTTGTCTTTTTTCTCCCTTTTTATTCATATCAAAACGTTTAAATACATATATTTGGATTTTTTTTATTTTACTTACTGTTAAGAAAAATGATCATGTATTAAAAAAGTCCATTTTGGCAAAAGCCCACTTCGAAAAAGCCAACTTTGGCAAAAAGCCAACCGATTCAGTAAACATTGTTTTCGTCCATTTTGGCCCATTTTGTTTTTTTTTTGCCCATTCAGTGTGTTGTAGCATGCCATTTGGGGCTACGTGATGCATTTCATGTTTAAAACCATTACGAGCTCTTATTCTAGACAAAATATTACTTTTACACTTTGAATTTTTTTTGAAAAAGTATATACATTGACATATATTTGTTGTATGCACATACAAAATTTCATGAACATATATTTTCAAATGTGATATACACAAAAGGACAAATACATTTTTTGGATTAGTTTAAATATATTGATTGAAATGGCCTTTTTCTTTGTTGTTTTTGGGCTTGATATTTGCCTTTTTGTGTAGCTCGCAAATATTCGAATTTCATGAACATCATTGCGGCGAAGCAGCGACACGACAGAGCGGTACTCACCGAGGTCCCACATCATTCATCTCCGTATGGCCTCCTCCAACGTCCTCTTTTTCTTGCCCATCGTAGCGGGCGGCGACTAGGGGATTTGGAGGGGAGGGGAGTGGAGTGAGTGAAAGTGAGGACGTGAGGTGTGGGGTCTGATTAAAATGCGGTGGGTGTGGGCTGTCGGGTCGACATGGGGGCCGTGCAGACTCCCCTACACAACCCCTCCATTTGGGACCGGACTGGGAATTTCGGACGTCCGCCCGTGTTGGAGATCGTAAAGTGTCTGAACTGTTCAATCCAGAGACACAAGAGAAAATAAGCATCTACTTTGGACCCTTACACGCCAAAAAGAGAGTGAGCATAGTGGGACCAGTGTTATATTCCATTGATTTCACTTAAATCGTAATTCTAGGTAATATCAATTTTAAACAGTAAATTAGCTCTCATATCCAGGTTTTGTTTTCACGCAGTAATCTAAACAATTTTTTTAGGGTCGATCTAACCAAACTTATAAACCTCCAGTTGTGTTGAGTACATTTTAAACAGTGCATTTGGAATGAAGGTAGTACAAAATATGTGTATCAAATTAACACCATGTACAAATGATTGTTCAGCTCAAGAGTTCAATTTGAACACTATATCAGTCTAAGAACATTGACAAACAAACTCAAGACCTCCTCATTATAGATGTGGAGAACTTCGTAGGATGTCTGAGGCGCTACCAACAACATATTGTGGGCTGAATAAGGAAGTTATTTTCTAAATTAATTTGTATTATTGATTATTTCATAAGATGAAGAACACACATGTGGCGGGCCACTCTACTAGTTAATAGATAAAAGTAGCAGCATTTATGTCTCCAGATATTTATTATATGATGAACCTAAAATACTACTTTGGCACCACAAACGTCGGTACCCTTTTTTTTGGCATACTACCTTGGTCCTGGTTTAGTCCCATCGTATTTTGGATTATATTTTGATTATGATTTTAACTAATAAAAAACTTTCTCCATCCCATAATATAGGACATTTTTTGACACTAGTATAGTATAAAAAATATTTTACATTATGGGACAGATGGAATATAAGTTATACATAGCAAACAATAAAATCTTTGAAATTAGATTCAAATACGAATCTAATAATATAATTTTTTGTCACATGCATAGACATTTTGATAGTAAATATGTGGTCAAACTTTGACCCAGACTATAACAGTGACTGAAAAATCAGGACGAAAATAGTACGTCCAAAACAGACTAAAAAAGAAAGTATTAACCCAAACAGACAAAACGTTTGTAAAAGCGGACATGATTTGGGTCTTTGGTTGGAGTTTCCTTAGAGCATCTACAGCTAGACTAGGCAAATCTGGCCCTCAAACGCTCGTGGATCACCGAGCGTCTCTGTATGCAGTGACCGATCGGTCCTCAAATTTACTCATCTGCATCTGGATATCTCAGACTAGAAATTTTAAATCCATACAACGGATAAAATACACGTACTACGTAGATTAACTACCCTAATCTTTGTTGGAGGTGTCCACTACTTCTGTGCCCGGCTCCGGGTACCTGGGCGGCAGCCGCAGCTCCGGCTCCTCCGTATCGGCCTTCGCATCCAACTCCGCTTCGACCTCGTCGAAGAGCGTGTTGGTCGCTGCTTGTTCCTGCCGGATGGACTATCGGTCGGCCTTCACATAGGCCTCATCCTTGATGGACTCCAGGATAGGCTCTGGCTGGCAGGGCGAAGAGGAAGGAAGTGGATGGACTGTGGTTGGAGAACGTCGGGCGGCTTAAATAGCTGGATTTGGCCACGGACGGCGAGCCGGAGCGGTGCCACACGGCTTTCACACCCCCACCGGAGGAGACATCCGTCGAACCGCCGAGTTGCCGGGCGATTCCGCCTGGGACCCATTGATCAGTCTGACATGACAGACACACATGGGTGTGCCCCATATCCGTCTTGTATTTGGGCTGGATATGAGGGGTGCCGATCAGCCCGGGCTTTGAGGCCATTTGAGAAGCCCCGATGGGTCGCACTTTGATGATCAGTCAGTGACTGGGCCATCCGTCCGAAACGTTTGACGTGGGTTTTGGGAGTCCGGCCGCAGAGAGCAGAGCAGACTAGAAGAGGAGAGGGAAGTGAGGTGATCGATCCGCTGTTGCGCAACAAGCACCGAGCGATCCCATCTGCTTCTTTCTTGGCAGCATTGTGGTCCCGAATGCACGCACAGCGAGTGGGCATGTCAAATAATTAATTTGTACGAACGCAGCTTAAATGTATTATAATCTACATCATCTTTAGTCTAGAATTTTGTACACGTACATTTTCTTAATCATACATCAAAATCACTATCATGATATTTGTTGAACCATGTGTTTTAGATATATCTACCATAAATATGTATGACTATAAAATATATACAAGGATTAGAAAATAATTCCTGCTACAAAATACAATTTTAATTTAACAGAACGCACGGGTATATTTTAATAATATCCATTACAAATATAGAACTAATAAATAATACAACATTAAAATTGTTATGTGGTTAACTGTACCAAATATATAAATAATGAAAAGTTATACTCCTTAATAAATATGCATGCAAAGTATAAATATTTTGTATAAAATATATTTGTGTTGGACCCAAATTTATATTTGAACGACATTGGTTGACACACACTTTTGAATATGCGAGATAAATAATTAAGATCAAATATATAAAAAGATTTTAATAAAATAATAACTGTCTGATAAAAGGTGTACCGTGCATATTTGAGTATGAGAGATAATAGCGCTTACATGATATAGAGTAAAATAATTCTTATGAACTCATGAGTTGAATTTTTTTATCTTAATCTGCACTGGTCTAACACTAATTTCAACAGTTTAAAAAATTAACTGCTTCAAATTATATGTTGTTATATTTTTTGTATTGTTTTTTTAATTCATATAAATAGATTTATATTTTTATTTATTAACAAAATCAAGTTTGCCAAGTTATGTCAAAACACAAAAAGACATAATTTTGAAAATATTATACTAATTGTTTATTTATATATAATTTTTTTGGTCTAAATCATATAAAGGCATCTGAGAAATATATTCATCTCTCAATCAACTAAGTCATGCAGGCTGATATTACTAAAATGTATTAATAATTTTTTATTGTTTCATGCTTTTATAATATTTTGTATAACAATTTTATTATGGGTGTGTCTAGGGCACATCTAGATGTGCTCTAGTTATTGCACATCTAAGTGAGTGAATCAAACATAAAGAGAAAAAGAAAAAAGAAAAAGAAAATATCCACACGAATCTCGACGTAAAATCAATGACATATAACTTAGATGTGCGATACTTATGGCACATCTAGATGTGCTTTAGGAAAACTGTTTTATTATCTTTTATGGAGTAACCTATTAATTTGATGCACAGAGCCAGTTATTGTTTTATGCATGTTTTTGACTTTCGAATGCTTCCCGCAACCTCGCCAGAAGGAGCCGCCGGCAGTAGGCACCCAATATAGAGAGACGAACCCTCATGAAGATCCTTCAGTGGCCACTATAGTCTGCAACTCGGGTGAGATAGCATCACCACATGCAGGAACTTCCTTCCCATCCAAGGAAACCAATCTAAGGCTATACCACCGCACGCATCAGCGACCTGTCCATGCCCACTCTCTGTAAGGGAACCCCGATGGGGAAGCTATTCTACGTTATCGCTACGCCTTCCTGACTGCGAGCAACCGTGTTGCCATGATCTGTAGTGTTGCCACCTAGAGAATTCCCCACACCAGCTCACACTTCCGCATGCACCTTTAAAGGCGTAATACCAGGTGTAGAGGCCAACTGTACAGGCTCAGTCACACTTGAAGTGGTCTTCGGATCCCTGGATAATTTCCGAAGCGAGGAATTGATCTTCAACATAGTCCCATTCCGCAGTGGCTATCATGCACTGCTCAGACAAACTGCATTCGCCAAATTCAATGCGGTACCGCACTATGCATACCTTAAGCTCAAGATGCCAGGCCCTCGTGGAGTAATTACGGTCAATGGAAACACCGAACGCTCCCTCTGAACGGAGGAGCACACGGCGGCCCTTGCAGCGGAAGTACAAAGCAGCCTCTCCAGGAAGTTCTCCAGTCCGGTCATTAAATGTCCGGACACCGTCAAGCGCGCTCGGAGTAACCTACAACAAGACCGCCTGGCACATTCCGAGCAGGCGTAGCAATGCGGCCCCAACCCCAACCCTCGCAAAAAGGCGACGTCAGTACTTCGCGTCCATAACTACGCCCTGGAAATACCATGGGCATAGGGGGAGGGGCACCATCCCGGCATGCCCAAAACACGGCTTAAACCGCACCAGGGGCTGCCGATTCTTTACTTTTCTCTTACTTCCAGGACTCTACTCTTCGGAAGGCCTGTTCGGCAGTTCAATTGCCGCACAAACGATGCAAGGACCAGGGAAGAAGACAAGCCATGCCGCATTACGGAAATCCCAGGTGGTCTCTATCACGAGCAGTATACCTATTTCGCATACTATTCCGCAGCTTGCCCCTGGAGCAGACATGTTAAATAGTCCAACTTTTCGTTTATCGCATTACTTGTATCGTTCTGCTTGGGTCGCAGCTATTTTCAATAAACAATGCATAGCTTTTGTCTATTTTTTGCATTATTTTTTTATAAATAAATGTTCCCTAACGACATGTTGCACCCGTACAACTTGATACGGCCAAAATACGGTAGGGGCTTTTTGCACCCCCTCAATATGGTGTGAGAAGTCTGAACACTTCCACAAGTGCGGTACCCCGAACTTATAGCACTATATGCATCGGCTCCGAATCATGTCTTGGGTCAATAGTTGGGTTTGCCCGGCTCCTATGTTTTGGTGCCTTGCACTCCACTATATCGGCTAAGGTAGCACTAGGAGAACCACTGCGATTGTGCCCCAGTTGAGCTGGGCCGAGCACCTCAGTGGAGAAAGCTAAAACTAACTGTCATGATGAAGCGAGAGATGGTCGCTAGTCGAGAGGTTTTTTCGAGTCCCTAAAGACATATGCCGCTTAGGGCGAAGAGTCGGCTCTGTCCGGCCAATGCGTGGATAGCGCCCCGAACTCGGTCTTCCGAATACTAGGGGCTTCACCGAAATTTAAAATTATAGAATTCTATGGCTAAGTGAGAGTGTTCACGCATTATAGTCTGATTGCCTCGTTCATTGGGTTGAGCGCCTCCCTCGAAGGACCCAAATATGGGAAAAAGAGCGCCCAGGTTTATCCCCGAACACCCCAACACTAGCGGCAAGGGGGCAGAAGCCGACGACTCGCCATCTCTCAGTATTGATAAATAGCCGCACAGAAGGTAATATTTTAAATTCAAGCAGCATTGCTCAGCGCATATGAACAAGTTTTCAGCGCACAGGACAAACACGAGCGAGTTTTACTCAAAAATTACATCCCTAGTACATTCATCCGCCACAAGGCGGGCACCCTTCAGAACATCCTTATAGTAATTTTCGGGCTTGTGATGCTCTTTCCCCGCTGGTGGCCCGTCCTTCACAAGCTTCTCCGCATCCAGCCTGCCCCAGTGCACCTTAGCATGGGCAAAGGCCCTACGGGCACCTTCAATACATATGGAGCGCTTGATGACTTCGAGCCTTGGACAGGCCTCCACCAGCCGCCGCACCAGCCCGAAATAGCTCCCAGGCAGAGCCTCTCTAGGCCACAACCGAACTAGGAGGCCCTTCATGGCCTGTTCGCCCGCCTTGTGGAGCTCGACCAGTTGCTTCAGCTGGTCGCTCAGGGGCACAGGGTGTTCGGCCTCAGCATACTGAGACCAGAACACCTTCTTTGTCGAGCTGCCCTCCTCGGCTCGATAGAATGCGGCGGCATCGGATACACTCCGGGGAAGATCTGCAAATGCCCCTGGAGAGCTCCGGATTCGGGTAAGTATCAAGTAACTCACGTTTACGTGTTTACTTTGCATAAAGAATGCCTTACCCGCCGCTATCTTCTTCACCTCATCCAACTCCATGAGGGTCTTCTGGGATTCGGTCTTGGCAGACTTGGCATTTTCAATAGCCGCCGCGAGCTCGGAAGCTCGCATCTTCGAGTCAAGCTCCAAACTCTCATGTTTCTTCATGAGAACCTGGAGCTCTTGCCGCACCTTGCCAACCTCAGCCTCATACCTCTCCCGCTCGGTGCGCTCAGCGGCCACACTCTTCTCGGCCTCGAGCAGCGCTTGCTTAAGGGTCGCCACCTCAGATGTGGCCCCTACAATAGCCATGTTAATCCTGTCATTTCTTGCAATTGCACCTTTTTTATATAAATATTCAACCAAGGTATTTCTTGCCTTCATTGTCCTCGAGCTGCTTCTTGGCATGCTCGAGCTCTTGCTCGGACCTTTCGAGGTCCTGCTTTAGCATGTCCACTTCCGCAGTTAGTGCGGCGGACGCAAGCAGAGTAGCCTGCACATGCATATTGATTCATTTTTGTTAGACTCCTGCGAATTCTGTTTGATCCTCTATTCGGCTTTTCTTCCCAAACGCCAAACAGAGCATCAGGAACTACTGTCTATGCGGTACTATTATTTACACTTTCTTTACTTACCTCGAAGCCTGTCAAAAGGCTACTACAAGCTTCAGTTAGTCCGTTTTTTGCAGACTGAACCTTCTGGACCACCGCACTCATAATAGCGTGGTGCTCCTCGTCGATGGAGGCGCCTTGGAGCGCCTCCAGCATATTGTCCGGCGCCTCCGGTTGGACGGAGGCCGCCGGCACGGTGGACTTGCTCCTCTTGGAAGGAGGTCCCCCGCCGGACTCCGGAACCTTTGAAGGTTCCGGAGCGGTGTCCGGCCTAGAGCCAGACTTGGAGCCCTGGGGGGTTTCATCCCCCTTACTCCTGGAGTCCGGGAGGTCGCCTCGCGGCGCCTCCAGGACCACCTCCTCCCGGATTGGAACCTGTTGGGACAACACTTCGGTGTCGTCCGTAGGACGGGGGGAGGAAGCCGTCGGAAGTGAGTTCACGTCCGACGAGTCCAGTGAGCCGCTCGACGACGCGTCGAGCCGGTCTTTGGGTGGGCTGCATAAACACATTTGACATAAGGGAAAGTTGTGCAATAAACGAATACTATGAATCACTCCGGTATCCGGATACTTACGATTTTGCCAGGGGCTTGGCCCTGGGCTGCCACTCGTCTCCGCCGTCGTCGGCGTCGGCGGAGTAGTCCGGAGGAAGGGTTTTCCCCTTCTTGGACCCTCCGGCCTCCTCAGAGAGGGCGGCCTTCCTTTTCTTCTCTCCTTCCGCTGGAGGGGGAGAGGTTTCTTCTTCTTCCTCCTCGTCTTCGCGAGAGGAAGGCGCTTCGGGACCGTCGGATGATGAATCCAACACCTCCTGGCGCCGGGCGCTCTTTCGAGTCCGCGTGGCCCTTTTCATGGCCTTCTTCTTCGGCACCACATAGGGTGCCGGAACCAGCAGCCTCGCCAAGCGAGCGTCCGCTGGGCCTTCGGGCAAAGGGGCCGGACAGTTGATCTGTCCGGACGTCACCTGCCAATCCTGTCAGAGGAAAGGGAGCTTAGATCCCGCATAGAGTCAAACTATGGAAAACTGATACCCTGTAAAAGGAAAAAACAGCTTACCGCGAGCGCGTGACGCTGCATGCTGAATCCGCGATCCTTGGTAGCGGATGCAGGAGCCTCGGCGCCCTTGAAAAGCATCCTCCAGGCATCTTCGTACGTCGTGTCGAACTCCCATAGATTGAAGGCCCATTGTTGACATGGGAGGATCAGGCGGATGAGCATAACCTGGACTACGTTGACAAGCTTGAGCTTCTTGTCCACCAGGGTTTGGATGCATGTTTGGAGTCCGGTCAGCTCTCCTTTTTACCCCAAGACAGGCCTATCTCCTTCCAGGAGGTGAGCCACGTAGGGGGCCGGATCGAAACTCAGGGGGTGCAACCCATTCGGCGTCGCGCGGCTCGGTGACGATAAAACCACCATGATTGCCACCCCTTCAGGGTCTCCACAAAGGAGCCCTTGAGCCACAGGACGTTGGCCATCTTGCCAACCATGGCACCACCGCACTCCGCCTGGCTGCCGCGCACCACCTTTGGCTTGACGTTGAAAGTCTTAAGCCATAGGCCGAAATGAGGGCGGATGCGGAGGAACGCCTCGCACACGATGATTAACGCCGAGATGTTGAGGACGAAGTTTGGGGCCAGATCGTGGAAATCCAAGTTGTAGTAGAACATGAGCCCCCGGACAAATGGATGCAGAGGGAAGCCCAGTCCGCGGAGGAAATGGGGGAGGAATACCACCCTCTCATGGGGCCTAGGAGTGGGGATAAGCTGCCCCTTTTCGGGAAGCCAGTGCGCGATGTCGCTAGCCAGATATCCGGCCTTCCTCAGCTTTTTGATGTGTCCCTCCGTGACGGAGGAGACCATCCACTTGCCTCCCGCTCCGGACATGACTGGAGAAGGTTGAGGTGGTAGTGCGGACTTGGGCGCTGGAGCTCGAGTGCGCAAGAATGGATAGGCAAAGGAGGAAGAAGGCGTGGGTGAAAAGGTGGATCCTTATCCCCTTATATGGGTGCACGCAACTACGTGTCCCCACCAGCCTGATAAAACTCGCTTATCTCCAAGCGCTATAATGAATGGCGCGGTTGGGTTACCCACGCCTGTATTGATGAGAATCTCGGAATAAGGGGACACGATCTCTGCTTTAACAAGACGTGCCAAGGAAACCGCCTCGCATAACGCGCTAAGATGGGACAGTAAAACGGTTCAAATAAAAGCTTGGCTGTGGTGTGATGTCACACTACGGAGTACGTCAGCAGATTAGATTTGTGTAAATATTATTCTCTCTATGGCAATATGTGGAAACTTATTTTGCAGAGCCGGACACTATCTTTGTGTTCAAAATCTTCTATGAAGTACTTGGAGGAGGAACCCGTCTTGCAATGCCGAAGACAATATGCGCACTGGACTCGTCGTCATTGAAGCCTGGTTCAGGGGCTACTGAGGGAGTCCTGGATTAGGGGGTGTTCAGATAGCCAAACTATACCTTCAACCGGACTCCTGGACTATGAAGATACAAGATTGAAGACTCCGTCCCGTGTCCGGAAGGGACTTTCCTTGGCGTGGAAGGCAAGCTTGGCGATACGAATGTTCAGATCTCCTACCATTATAACCGACTCTATGTAACCCTAACCCTCTCCGGTGTCTATATAAACCGGAGGGTTTTAGTCCGTAGGACAACATACACATCAACAATCATACCATAGGCTAGCTTCTAGGGTTTAGCCTCTCTGATCTCGTGGTAGATCTACTCTTGTACTACCCATATCATCAATATTAATCAAGCAGGACGTAGGGTTTTACCTCCATCGAGAGGGCCCGAACCTGGGTAAAACTTTGTGTCCCTTGCCTCCTGTTACCATCCGGCCAAGACGCACAGTTTTGACACCAACACTAACCCTAACCCTAACTCTGTTCCACCATTATGCACTTACAAAGAGCCGAGGATCCATTGAAACCATGTTGATGTCCTCGTCCGAGCTCTCCTCGTCATTCCAGGATGGCATCCTCAACTTCTAGTGGCAGCAATGGCCGCGGCGGCGATAGCGATAGGCTAACCTAGCTCACAGCACCAGGGAGAGGGGAGAGGATGAGGATGAGTGAGAGCGAGCAAGGAGGAAGAGAATGAGCGAGTGGCTGAGCTCGCTCGCTCTCACTTATTGGCCGACCGACAGCCGACGTCCCGACAGCGGACGGGCCGTTAACGGCCGCCAACGCGCGCTGGCCGCCCGTTGGCCCGCGTGGCAACTGTTCGCGGGCCCAACCGGTCAGAAACGTGGTTAGCGCGGGCGAAGCGAGCGTTTTCGCGAGTTGGTAGTTTTTTGCCACGGTTTAGGAAAAATTTGGTAGTTTTTCGCACAAAATCATAGAGTGGTAGTTTTTCGTCATGTTTCCGGCAAATGTGGTAGTTTTTGGCTAAGTACTCCCTTATTGTTAACTTAGACCCAATTATATACTTCTAACACTCCCTCGCGGTCATAGCGGGACCGAAGTAGGCGATTGCGACTGAAATTTGAAGTCTTGCTCTTCTGCCCGTCTTCTCCGTTGTGCCATCATTAACTGTGTCTCTGATAGGTCAGTACCTAGGGCTGTGACAGCGTCCCCTTCTAGTGCCTTTCTTGTCTCTCGTCTATTGCCTCCCGCTATCACAGCGGAGTGCCATGGATGCATGATGACGTGGAGGCTATTAATTGGAGTTGCTACTGATGAGTAACTGTAGACGTAACTCTGTATGTCAATGTTAAGGTAGCCGATCATGATGTAGTTGTGGTCGAGGTAGTCATGGCCGATGACGTAGTCATCGTGGATGATAAAACCGCACAAAGCCGGAGACACAAAAATTGCACTATGTTCTATGTGACGGAGGCACGGAGCTGCAGTCATAGACGATGCACCTTGCGGATGTCGAAGTGTGTTGTCGATGTAATTCCGCCGGTTTTTCCAGGACCGAAGGAAACCCGACAAGCACTCACCGGTTTTTTCAGGACCGTGTGACCGTGAAAGGGGTCAATACTACAGTGATGCTGTGTTGATGTGGTCGTGTCGTCGTGCATGACGCGATTTATGTCATCTTCATGACACGTCTTGCAGTAATATTGTCGGAGGATGCTAGAGAGTCCATCTTGTGCACAATGTGCCGGCGGTGTATTTAGACGAAGACCACGCTGATGAAGGCCTTTGCGAGAAGATGTCGGCAACTTAAACTGATAAGTACTCCAACAAAAGACCGTGGCAGCTAGTTCTTGTATTAACCCACAAGCTTTATGAGACAACATAGTAACTAGGTAGAATTAAAACGACAAGCACATTAAAACATTGTGACAGCTGGATTTTTATAAGCACGGCCAAGCTTTTATGAAACAACGACACAATTTGGTAGAACTATTTTTTTTTGGCAGGCACAATTTGGTAGAACTAAACTGACAACCGAGTAGAACAAATCATTTGTGGCTAATTTTACGATAGGGTGTGTCTAGGTCTCATCTAGACGTGACATAATTATGTCACATCTAACTTTTAGATTGCTATGCTAGTCCTTCCGTGAATTAACTTCAACTGTTTTCGATCAATCTACCCATGTTCAGTTTGGGAAAAAATGTTGAAGGAGCATATAGAACTTTGAGTTACCAACGACTATTTTCTGTCCATGAAAAATATTCATGTGTTGATTCTTTTTTGTGGGTGACATATGTTGATTTATGCCAAGTTAAACATTCACATAACTCATTATAATCTTCCTGAAATTTAAAAAGTGCATACACACTATTTGAAGAAAACAAGCGGCTGGCGCTCACACACGCATGCATGCAGTTTTGTGGTCTAAATTTTGTCTTTATTCATGACATGACATATACTAACAAAATGGTCACATGGGTTGGTCAGCGCATTTAATTCCATATTTGTTGGATGTGCATGTGCATTTATTCGGGTTTTCAAATTTTTAAAAAGTCATATATTTCAAACCGTGTGTCGAAATTCAGATCTGTTTTCACCATTAAAATCCTCGCGAAGAGATCTTTGAAGCTAGATCCCGCATGGGTATGTTTTAATGAAAAAATTTGATGCAAAATTTGGTGCCATATGGTGCAATTCTATTACTACATCGTGCAATTTTATTACAACATGGTGCAACTTTTTTCAAAACCATCTTTTAAAGTTGCATGATCGAAATTCTATGAGATTTGCAACCTAGCGACCATGACAACCAATATTTAGTGATGTGCAGATGGTCTACTACCCGGCCAACTACCTAGTAGGCAATGTGCAATCCTCCCCTTCCCTATTCGTGGATGATATCGTTTTTCATTGTTGTCATACCATGCCCCACCTACCCTACCAGTTATATGTGCAACTTACTCTGTTGGTTCAGCTAACTTTCTTGTAGTCGATGGGCAATTCATTTTCCTCCATACTTGTGTATACGTAGTTTTAGTTGGCAGGGGCAATAGACGTAGTTGCACGTAATCTGCTAGGCAGTTGGCCAGGGCAATAGATAAAGTTGCACATCACATCAACATGAATTTGTTGGATGGTGAAAAATGCACATCCATAAGACCAATGAGGGTAGAGAAAAGTTGTGTATAGGTGAGACCCTAAAGATGCACATCTCACTAGTTAGGATGGATGGGAAGAGGTGCTAGCAATGAAAACTACACATCCACGGGTACGGGGAAAAGTTGCACATCGACTGTTAGGTAGTTGGCTGGGACAATTTTCGAAGTTGCACATCCACTGCTTGGCAGTTGACCGAGGTAGCAAACAGTGAAAGCTGCACTTCCAACTAGAGAGGAAAAGGTGCACATCGACTACTAAGCACTTGGTTGGGGCAGCAGATAAAGTTGCACATCTCACTTGATAGTGGGTAGTTTGAGGCGAGGTGCCATCAGTGAAAATTACACATCCATGGATAGAGAGAAACTTGCACATCGACTATTAGGTAGTTGCACATCAACAACTAGCCCGTTGCACAAAATGGGGACAAAATCACACAAAAAAAGCTTGTTGAAACATATCCATGCGGGATCTAGTTTTGAAGAGCACATCACGAGGATTTCAACGGTAAAAGCGGATATCAATCTGATGTTTGGTTCAAAAGTCATGGCTTTTTTAAAATTTTAAAATCTGAATTAAATGCTTTCGCACATGTTCTCCTGTATGCCTTTGCAATTTTGTTTAAACATGTTGTATAGTCTTTGTCTTTTTTTTGCTAGGAAGGCAAAATATTTCCTAATATGTTTGATTAAGACAAAAACATACTAAAAAAGAAAGGCTGCCATGGGAGTGCTACTGAGCCAACGGCCGCTCGGTAGACACATCCTATAATCTTTTACTAGATAACATGAAAATAATTACTTGAGATATCCGCAAAAAAACTTATTTCTTGAGATATTTTCATCATCTCTCAAAATTGTTCAAAAAAATATTTCATCATAAAAAATCCATAATAAGGTATTTTTTACCCACTACCAATCTAAGGCAAGAATGCATATATGAGATGAAAAATAAATCAACTACTTATAGTTCCTTGCCCTCAACACACCACACCTTCTCTATTCAGGAGCTTCAAGGCCTGACTCGCCACACGTTTTCCTGGCAATGGCTTACTGGGGTCTGGGCACTCGGGCGGCTTTACTGGGGTTAAGGAGGACACCTTTGTGTCTGATGATATGCACCGTTGGTGAGTTCTTACTTAGCATAGCCCTCACTGATAGATGATTGGACCTAAGTTGGGAGGCGATAATCTTCTACAGCCCGGTTGGTCATGGCAGTTTTCGGCTTTCTTGACAGATCTGAAGGTCAAGGTTGAGCGAAGCCCCATTTCTATTATCATGGTTGGGGACTTCAATTTGATCTCGTATCATGTGGACAAAAGTTTGGCTAGTCTGGACATCCCGCGCATGCAACTTTTCAATGATTGTATTACTGAGATGGCCCTTTGGGAAATTGCCCGCATTGTGGCTAGGTTCACCTGGACTAATAAGCAGCATGGATCCGGAGTATCATGCTTCGGGTCCTAGTGTTCGTTTAGTGGGAGGTGAATTTTTTGTTATGCAACCTGAGAGCCGTTATGCAGATTAGCTTTGATCACTCCCCTTTGCTTCTCTGGTCGTGTGAGGGTTCACCACCTAGGCCAAAGCACCACCAGCCCCACCCAGTTCAATTGGTTTACGATTGAAAAATTAACAGTTTGATCGAGATGTGCAGATTGTGGGGGATAATGCGATCAAGATCAAACGATGGCATGACCGTTCAAATATGTCGCTAACTGGCGATTATGCGCAAAATTTATATACCCATGAAAAAATGAATTATACATAAATTTTTGGACAAGATGGCAATGAACTATGTAGAACTGCCAAAAACATTCAGGGAAAGGAAAACCAATGATGGGAGAGAGAGAGAGAGAGAGAGAGAGAGGAGTTGGGGCTGAAACATTTTCAGAAGAGGAGGAATTTGCATCACTATTTTCATTTTGCATCAAAAGATTGAACACAATTGAAATTTAAGCCAATTTTCTAATACAAATAATCAAAATTTATATTTAGGCCACTTTTCAACCTTTCAAATACGCAGCCAAATGTTAAAATCAACAATTAAGCTTTACAAATGCACAAAGGATGTTAAATTTCTGAAAGGAACACTAAGTAAAGTTGAGCCAAACTTGAACTGAATATTGGAATCCAGACATCATATGTTGTAAGAATTCACATCCATCATTTTTGTATTAAAATATCAAACAAATTTTCAAGGAAGCTCAAATTCAATTCAAACACCTAGTTGAAAACTTATTATATATTCTTTGTTGACAAGACATAAACAATTATAGTACATGGCTCAAAAGTAGTAGAAAAGGTTTTCATTGTCATGTACAAAGCAAAGTATATGGTGAGATAACTCATACAGCTTCATAAACACCGTTTTTATTGATATAAGAATAAACATATAATAGTGAATTTTACATAAAATGTAGTTAATGAACAAGGAACAAATAAGTGGCATTGGTATCATCCTTAAAAACAGGAAATGAATTAAAAACTAAATGTAATAAAACAAATAAATTTTTCTAAGAGAGTATAAATTAGCGACATTGCTATTACTGTTAAGAAGAAAGAAAACAAAGAAAAAACATGCACACAACTTTGCAGGGAAATTACACTTTTTATAATATGCAACGAATACACATATAATAATGCAACTTTAGCAATCTAGTATAATTTACACACATATTGTATAGTACTTTCATGCATACATACACATAATAAAAGAAAAAAAATTTAATTAGGAAAAAAATAGCACAAAACAATTAGCACTGGTATTACCCTTAAAGAATAAAGAAATTTTTAAAACAAAATTTTCCACACAATTAGCACAAAAAATGTACTTTTTATAATATGAGAATAAATATATAAGAGTGATGAAATTTTCCATACTCTAATGTATTTTGTGCATGTGGTATTTGCATGTATACACGCGGCCGGAGATCTCGCGGAGCACGTCCGCCGCGAGGTCCGACCATCGGACCCTGTCCATGGCGGCGCGGCTTCGAGATGCCGTCGACAACAATTACGATGGCGTGTTGTTTGAGTCGGTGATATTTATGGGCCGCTGGACCGATGAACTGAGCCTTCAAACCTGCAGCCCACCAAATTTGAGCCCATCGCAATTATGGGGCTGCGAGTTTCACCTTGCAGGGGTCGATCACCGGCCGCAGGGGCTCGCCGCAGCCAGAACTCTTATATAGTCTGTATTATTTTGCTCAAGAAAATAATATATACTTTTAGAGTCCGTTATATTAATGAAACCAGATCAGTTTCATACAGAGTTATGAAAGTAAAAAGGTGTCCAGGGCTTATTACAGACCAGTGAAAAATCCGGCCAAATGATACACCCCTGAAAGCAAACGCACTAGAAAGGAAAGGCGTGCCAAATGCCACGCCTTGCTCCAGTGCAGCTTCTACCTCTGATACACCCCTGATCTTGAGCTTCTTAAAAATAAAAAAGATATACTCCTTATTATTTTAACCCTCAAAGGAAAAGCCAGAGCCTAGCTTTTTTTCATTCCAAGGTATGGACACATCCAAGTAGGTCATGTTGCATGTATAACATGACTGGGAGTCTGCAAAGAACAGCAGTACATCCAAGTAGGTCATGTTGCATGTATAACATGACTGGGAGTCTGCAAAGAACAGCAGTACATCCAAGTAGGTCATGTTGCATATATAACTTGGGAAAAGGCGTGGCTAAACCTCGTCACACAATAGCACGGCTACACTTATTTTTATCGCCCACAAGCAATGTAGTAGGTACTCTTCACTTGGTTTTATTCTTCTCTCTCTCTCTCTCTCTCTCTCTCTCTCTCTCTCTCTCTATTTATTTCAAAATGTTTTGAAATTCTTTTTGGAAATAATATTATTTTACTTATTGTAAATATATCTATTCATATTTTTTCGTTTCTCCTTTTATGTATTTTATTTCATTTTTTCAAGAGTTAACATTTTTTACTTCTTTGTATTATTTGAATCTATGAAATTTGTTTCCAAATTTATGAGCATTTTTTGAAATCTCGAATATTTTCAAACTCCATTACCATTTTTACAATTCAAGTTTTTCTTACAAAATCATGAATTTCTTTTGAATTCGTGAACATTTTTCATTGCCAATTTTTTTTGAACCTATGAACTTTTTTATTTTCTGAACACTTTCAAAATATAAGAATTTTCTAAATCCATCAAAAACGAACATTTTTCTTTTTATTGAACGGCTAGTTGTTGACTTTTCACTGGTTACCCAGCCAGGTGAGCGAGAGAACTACATAGATTGAGTGACTAAGGGAAGCCTTACTAAGCCACGACCTAGAAAGCATGAGCACGAGCGTCAGCTCCGATTTTCTGGCGCCTGACACGCTGAAGAGGAGCTCTCATATGCATGTGGCAAGCCACACGCCCGCCTCGCTATAGAAATAGATATTGACCGGCTCACAAAGCACGTCCATCCCATCACTCCCTAGCACAAATATAAATTTGTTATCACCTATAGGTACGTAATACGTACGCTTTACATGTTTTTTTTTGTCTTTTTTCTCCCTTTTTATTCATATCAAAACGTTTAAATACATATATTTGGATTTTTTATTTTACTTATTGTTAAGAAAAATGATCATGTATTAAAAAAGTCCATTTTGGCAAAAGCCCACTTCGAAAAAGCCCACTTTGGCAGAAAGCCCACCGATTCAGTAAACATTGTTTTCGTCCATTTTGGCCCATTTTGTTTTTTAGCCCATTCAGTGTGTTGTAGCATGCCATTTGGGGCTACGTGATGCATTGCATGTTTAAAACCGTTACGAGCTCTTATTCTAGAAAAAATATTACTTTTACACTTCGAATTTTTTTTGAAAAAGTATATACATTGACATATATTTGTTCTATGCACATACAAAAAATATATTTGTTCTATGCACTAGTATAGTATAAAAAATATTTTACATTATGGGACAGATGGAATATAAGTTATACATAGCAAACAATAAAATCTTTGAAATTAGATTCAAATACGAATCTAATAATATAATTTTTTGTCACATGCATAGACATTTTGATAGTAAATATGTGGTCAAACTTTGACCCAGACTATAACAGTGACTGAAAAATCAGGACGAAGATAGTACGTCCAAAACAGACTAAAAAACAAAGTATTAACCCAAACAGACAAAACGTTCGTAAAAGCGGACATGATTTGGGTCTTTGGTTGGAGTTTCCTTAGAGCATCTACAGCTGGACTAGGCAAATCTGGCCCTCAAACGCTCATGGATCACCGAGCGTCTATGTATGCAGTGACCGATCGGTCCTCAAATTTACAAATCTGCATCTGGATATCTCAGACTAGAAATTTTAAATCCATACAACGGATAAAATACACGTACTACGTAGATTAACTACCCTAATCTTTGTTGGAGGTGTCCACTACTTCTGTGCCAGGATAGGCTCTGGCTAGCAGGGCGAAGAGGAAGGAAGTGGATGGACTGTGGTTGGAGAACGTCGGGCGGCTTAAATAGCTGGATTTGGCCACGGACGGCGAGCCGGAGCGGTGCCACACGGCTTTCACACCCCCACCGGAGGAGACATCCGTCGAACCGCCGAGTTGCCGGGCGATTCCGCCTGGGACCCCTTGATCAGTCTGACGTGACAGACACACATGGGTGTGCCCCATATCCGTCTTGTATTTGGGCTGAATATGAGGGGTGCCGATCAGCCCGGGCTTTGAGGCCATTTGAGAAGCCCCGATGGGTCGCACTTTGATGATCAGTCAGTGACTGGGCCATCCGTCCGAAACGTTTGACGTGGGTTTTGGGAGTCCGGCCGCAGAGAGCAGAGCAGACTAGAAGAGGAGAGGGAAGTGAGGTGATCGATCCGCTGTTGCGCAACAAGCACCGAGCGATTCCATCTGCTTCTTTCTTGGCAGCATTGTGGTCCCTAATGCACGCACAGCGAGTGGGCATGTCAAATAATTAATTTGTACGAACGCATCTGAAATGTATTATAATCTACATCATCTTTAGTCTAGAATTTTCTACACGTACATTTTCTTAACCATACATCAAAATCACTATCATGATATTTGTTGAACCATGTGTTTTAGATATATCTACCATAAATATGTATGACTATAAAATATATACAAGGATTAGAAAATAATTCCTGCTACAAAATACAATTTTAATTTAACAGAACGCACGGGTATATTTTAATAATATCCATTACAAATATAGAACTAATAAATAATACAACATTAAAATTGTTATGTGGTTAACTGTACCAAATATATAAATAATGAAAAGTTATACTCCTTAATAAATATGCATGCAAAGTATAAATATTTTGTATAAAATATATTTGTGTTGGACCCAAATTTATATTTGAATGACATTGGTTGACACACACTTTTGAATATGCGAGATAAATAATTAAGATCAAATATATAAAAAGATTTTAATAAAATAATAACTGTCTGATAAAAGGTGTACCGTGCATATTTGAGTATGAGAGATAATAGCGCTTACATGATATAGAGTAAAATAATTCTTATGAACTCATGAGTTGAATTTTTTTATCTTAATCTGCACTGGTCTAACACTAATTTCAACAGTTTAAAAAATTAACTGCTTCAAATTATATGTTGTTATCTTTTTTGTATTGTTTTTTAATTCATATAAATAGATTTATATTTTTATTTATTAACAAAATCAAGTTTGCCAAGTTATGTCAAAACACGAAAAGACATAATTTTGAAAATATTATACTAATTGTTTATTTATATATAATTTTTTTGGTCTAAATCATATAAAGGTATCTGAGAAATATATTCATCTCTCAATCAACTAAGTCATGCAGGCTGATATGACTAAAATGTATTAATAATTTTTTATTGTTTCATGCTTTTATAATATTTTGTATAACAATTTTATTATGGGTGTGTCTAGGGCACATCTAGATGTGCTCTAATTATTGCACATCTAAGTGAGTGAATCAAACATAAAGACAAAAAGAAAAAAGAAAAAGAAAATATCGACACGAATCTGGACGTAAAATCAATGACATAGAACTTAGATGTGCGATACTTATGGCACATCTAGATGTGCTTTAGGAAAACTGTTTTATTATCTTTTATGGAGTAACCTATTAATTTGATGCACAGAGCCAGTTATTGTTTTATGCATGTTTTTTACTTTAAAAAATCAATATCTATAGAGCTCAAAACACCCCTGGCCTCCACGTAGCCAAACCGGATGGTCATGGGCCCGCCCTCATGGGGTAGCCGCGTGGGGCCAATAAATAACCTAAACCAAAGGCAAAAAAATCCCTAACATAAGGACACCAATCGACGCACAAGAACAACTACAGGCATGAATATACACTAAGAGCAACTCTAGCAGACCCCGCAAAACTTGTTTGCGGTACCACGAAGATCGCGTTTGCGGGTCGAAAATTAGCGCGGCAGAACAGAACCCGTATCTAAACCTGCATAATTTGAAAAAACACTTCCGCAAGAGAAATTGCACAAACATAGTTCATCACATACTACATAGTCCATTACATGATCAACAAACTATAAGCATAGTTATACTCCCTCCGTTTTTATTTAGTTCGCATATTAGCTTTGGTCAAAGTCAAGCTTTATAAACTTTGACCAAGTTTATATACAAAAATATTAAGATATACAATAACAAATCAACAACATTAGATTTATTATTAAATGTACTTTCACATCGTATAGATTTATTATGATAAATGTCTACATTGTTTTTCTATAAACTTGGTCAAACTTTACGAAGTTTGACTTCGGTCAACTCTAATATGCAGAGTAAATAAAAACGGAGGGAGTACTACATACTACGTTAAACTTGTACTAGAGGGGTCGGATCTAACGGCGGCCAGGTCGCGGCAAATGGACGATGCCGTGGAGGAGCCGGACGCTCAATCCTCCTCGCCGGAGCTGCACAGGTCGACGTACTTCGCCGCCTGCTCCGCGCGGATGCGGCGCCACTCCTCGGCCTTCTCCTTAGCGGCGAGGTTGGCGGCGACCGCCTCCCGCCACTGGAGGGATTCGAGCTTCTCGGCGTGGCGCTGGCGCTCCGTCTCCTCGCGCACGCTCCGCTCGGCGATGGCGGCCGCAACAGCGTCGACGTTGGCGACATAGTCTTCCGGCCCGATGACACACGACAGCCGAGCGGAGCGGGCTCCTAGGGCTCCTCCTTCACGAGGACGAAGGCAAACGCGTCCGGCTCCTCCTCGTCCTCCGACCACTCCCTCTTCACGGGGAGAAGGCCCGCGCTGGAGGAGGAGAAGCTCCCGGCTTACGAGGACCTCGAGGAGGAGAAGGATGCGTGCCGGCGGTCGTACTCCGCCATCTCGCTCCGCTGGAAGCTCGCCGGCGGCGACAGGCCGCGGTTGGTCCATTTCCGGGCCCCGCGCCGCTGGAGTTGCTCTAAGCCCTTAAATAACAAAAACAGACAACCTCCACATCACAAAATGGAAAAACATCACATTAGCTGACGCAGAAGAACGACGACAGTAAAATGAACAAAGAAACGAAACCCCAAGTAGCCAAAGCGCAATGTGTTGTGTCGACAATTGTCATGCCCCAAAAGACCCACCACCTTTAATGCCACCAAAAGAAGAAGGCGCTCTCACCAACCCCCATTTTGTTCTTATCATTGAAGGTACTTTATTGTGACACAACATAATAGTAAAATTGAGGTAAATAATACAGTTGCATAAAATCAAGGAGGCATATCATGAACTGTCGCCATCATTTTTTCGCGATACCAGGAGCTACATGCACTAGGCTAGAAATTTCACTGCCGCCTCTGTAGAACCATATCCTCTGTGTCAAGGCGCCGTCCATAGATTGCATCTCACCGCCAAAAGAAAACTGACCGGAGTGAGAGCCATCGGAACCCATAAAGGAGCCTTTCGAATGCTTCCCGCAACCTCGCCAGAAGGAGCCGCCGGCAGTAGGCACCCAATATAGAGAGACGAACCCTCATGAAGATCCTTCAGTGGCCACTATAGTCTGCAACTCGAGTGAGATAGCATCACCACATGCAGGAACTTCCTTCCCATCCAAGGAAACCAATCTAAGGCTATACCACCGCACGCATCAGTGACCTTTCCATGCCCACTCTCTGTAAGGGAACCCCGACGGGGAAGCTATTCTACGTTATCGCTACGCCTTCCTGACTGCGAGCAACCGTGTTGCCATGATCTGTAGTGTTGCCACCTAGAGAATTCCCCACACCAGCTCACACTTCCGCATGCACCTTTAAAGGCGTAATACCAGGTGTAGAGGCCAACTGTATAGGCTCAGTCACACTTGAAGTGGTCTTCGGATCCCTGGATAATTTTTGAAGCGAGGAATTGATCTTCAACATAGTCCCATTCCGCAGTGGCTATCATGCACTGCTCGGACGAACTGCATTCGCCAAATTCAATGCGGTACCGCACTATGTATACCTTAAGCTCAAGATGCCAGGCCCTCGTGGAGTAATTACGGTCAATGGAACACCAAACGCTCCCTCTGAACGGAGGAGCACACGGCGGCCCTTGCAGCGGAAGTACAAAGCAGCCTCTCCAGGAAGTTCTCCAGTCCGGTCATGAAACGTCCGGACACCGTCAAGCGCGCTCGGAGTAACCTACAACAAGACCGCCTGGCACATTCCGAGCAGGCGTAGCAATGCGGCCCCAACCCCAACCCTCACAAAAAGGCGACGTCAGTACTTCGCGTCCATAACTACGCTCTGGAAATACCATGGGCATAGGGGGAGGGGCACCATCCCGGCATGCCCAAAACACGGCTTAAACCGCACCAGGGGCTGCCGATTCTTTACTTTTCTCTTACTTCCAGGACTCTACTCTTCGGAAGGCCTGTTCGGCAGTTCAATTGCCGCACAAACGATGCAAGGACCAGGGAAGAAGACAAGCCATGCCACATTACGGAAATCCCAGGTGGTCTCTATCACGAGCAGTATACCTATTTCGCATACTATTCCGCAGCTTGCCCCTGGAGCAGACATGTTAAATAGTCCAACTTTTCGTTTATCGCATTACTTGTATCGTTCTGCTTTGATCGCAGCTATTTTCAATAAACAATGCATAGCTTTTGTTTATTTTTTGCATTATCTTTTTATAAATAAATGTTCCCTAACGACATGTTGCACCCGTACAACTTGGTACGGCCAAAATACGCCAGGGGCTTTTTGCACCCCCTCAATATGGTGTGAGAAGTCTGAACACTTCCACAAGTGCGGCACCCCGAACTTATAGCACTATATGCATCGGCTCCGAATCATGTCTTGGGTCAATAGTTGGGTTTGCCCGGCTCCTATGTTTTGGTGCCTTGCGCTCCACTATATCGGCTAAGGTAGCACTAGGAGAACCACTGCGATTGTGCCCCAGTTGAGCTGGGCCGAGCACCTCAGTGGAGAAAGCTAAAACTAACTGTCATGATGAAGCGAGAGATGGTCGCTATTCGAGAGGTTTTTTCGAGTCCCTAAAGACATATGCCGCTTAGGGCGAAGAGTCGGCTCTGTCCGGCCAAGGCGTGGATAGCGCCCCGAACTCGGTCTTCCGAATACTAGGGGCTTCACCAAATTTAAAATTATAGAATTCTATGGCTAAGTGAGAGTGTTCACGCACTATAGTCCGATTGCCTCGTTCATTGGGTTGAGCGCCTCCCTCGAAGGACCCAAATATGGGAAAAAGAGCGCCCAGGTTTATCCCCGAACACCCCAGCACTAGCGGCAAGGGGGCAGAAGCCGACGACTCGCCATCTCTCAGTATTGATAAACAGCCGCACAGAAGGTAATATTTTAAATTCAAGCAGCATTGCTCAGCGCATATGAACAAGTTTTCAGCGCACAGGACAAACACGAGCGAGTTTTACTCAAAAATTACATCCCAAGTACATTCATCCGCCACAAGGCGGGCACCCTTCAGAACATTCTTATAGTAATTTTCGGGCTTGTGATGCTCTTTCCCCGCTGGTGGCCCGTCCTTCACAAGCTTCTCCGCATCCAGCCTGTCCCCAGTGCACCTTAGCATGGGCAAAGGCCCTACGGGCACCTTCAATACATATGGAGCGCTTGATGACTTCGAGCCTTGGACAGGCCTCCACTAGCCGCCGCACCAGCCCGAAATAGCTCACAGGCAGAGCCTCTCCAGGCCACAACCGAACTAGGAGGCCCTTCATGGCCTGTTCGCCCGCCTTGTGGAGCTCGACCAGTTGCTTCAGCTGGTCGCTCAGGGGCACAGGGTGTCCGGCCTCAGCATACTGAGACCAGAACACCTTCTCCGTCGAGCTGCCCTCCTCGGCTCGATAGAATGCAGCGGCATCGGATACACTCCGGGGAAGATCTGCAAATGCCCCTGGAGAGCTCCGGATTCGGGTAAGTATCAAGTAACTCACGTTTACGTGTTTACTTTGCATAAAGAATGCCTTACCCGCTGCTATCTTCTTCACCTCATCCAACTCCTGGAGGGTCTTCTGGGATTCGGTCTTGGCAGACTTGGCATTTTCAATAGCCGCCGCGAGCTCGGACGCTCGCGTCTTCGAGTCAAGCTCCAAACTCTCATGTTTCTTCATGAGAACCTGGAGCTCTTGCCGCACCTTGCCAACCTCGGCCTCATACCTCTCCCGCTCGGTGCGCTCCGCGGCCACACTCTTCTCGGCCTCGAGCAGCACTTGCTTAAGGGTCGCCACCTCAGATGTGGCCCCTACAATAGCCATGTTAATCCTGTCATTTCTTGCAATTGCACCTTTTTTATATACATATTCAACCAAGGTATTTCTTACCTTCATTGTCCTCGAGCTGCTTCTTGGCATGCTCGAGCTCTTGCTTGGACCTTTCGAGGTCCTGCTTTAGCGTGTCCACTTCCGCAGTCAGTGCGGCGGACGCAAGCAGAGTAGCATGCACATGCATATTGATTCATTTTTGTTAGACTCCTGCGAATTCTGTTTGATCCTCTATTTGGCTTTTCTTCCCAAACGCCAAACAGAGCATCAGGAACTACTGTCTATGCGGTACTATTATTTACACTTTCTTTACTTACCTCGAAGCCTGTCAAAAGGCTACTACAAGCTTCAGTTAGTCCGTTTTTTGCAGACTGAACCTTCTGGACCACCGCACTCATAATAGCGTGGTGCTCCTCGTTGATGGAGGCGCCTTGGAGCGCCTCCAGCATATTGTCCGGCGCCTCCGGTTGGGCGGAGGCCGCCGGCACGGTGGACTTGCTCCTCTTGGAAGGAGGTCCCCCGCCGGACTCCGGAACCTTTGAAGGTTCCGGAGCGGTGTCCGGCCTAGAGCCAGACTTGGAGCCCTGGGGGGTTTCATCCCCCTTACTCCTAGAGTCCGGGATGTCACCTCGCGGCGCCTCCAGGACCACCTCCTCCCGGATTGGAACCTGTTGGGACAACACTTCGGTGTCGTCTGTAGGACGGGGGGAGGAAGCCGTCGGAAGTGAGTTCACGTCCGACGAGTCCAGTGAGCCGCTCGACGACGCGTCGAGCCGGTCTTTGGGTGGGCTGCATAAACACATTTGACATAAGGGAAAGTTGTGCAATAAACGAATACTATGAATCACTCCGGTATCCGGATACTTACGATTTTGCCAGGGGCTTGGCCCTGGGCTGCCACTCGTCTCCGCCGTCGTCGGCGTCGGCGGAGTAGTCCGGAGGAAGGGTTTTCCCCTTCTTGGACCCTCCGGCCTCCTCAGAGAGGGCGGCCTTCCTTTTCTTCTCTCCTCCCGCTGGAGGGGGAGAGGTTTCTTCTTCTTCCTCCTCGTCTTCGCGAGAGGAAGGCGCTTCGGGACCGTCGGATGATGAATCCAACACCTCCTGGCGCCGGGCGCTCTTTCGAGTCCCCGTGGCCCTTTTCATGGCCTTCTTCTTCGGCACCACATAGGGTGCCGGAACCAGCAGCCTCGCCAAGCGAGCGTCCGCTGGGCCTTCGGGCAAAGGGGCCGGACAGTTGATCTGTCCGGACGTCACCTGCCAATCCTGTCAGAGGAAAGGGAGCTTAGATCCCGCATAGAGTCAAACTATGGAAAACTGATACCCTGTAAAAGGAAAAAACAGCTTACCGCGAGCGCGTGACGCTACATGCTGAATCCGCGATCCTTGGTAGCGGATGCAGGAGCCTCGGTGCCCTTGAAAAGCATCCTCCAGGCATCTTCGTACGTCGTGTCGAACTCTCATAGATTGAAGGCCCGTTGTTGACACGGGAGGATCAGGCGGATGAGCATAACCTGGACTACGTTGACAAGCTTGAGCTTCTTGTCCACCAGGGTTTGGATGCATGTTTGGAGTCCGGTCAGCTCTCCTTTTTACCCCAAGACAGGCCTATCTCCTTCCAGGAGGTGAGCCACGTAGGGGGGCCGGATCGAAACTCAGGGGGTGCAACCCATTCGGCCTCACGCGGCTCGGTGACGATAAAACCACCATGATTGCCACCCCTTCAGGGTCTCCACAAAGGAGCCCTTGAGCCACAGGACATTGGCCATCTTGCCAACCATGGCACCACCGCACTGCGCCTGGCTGCCGCGCACCACCTTTGGCTTGACGTTGAAAGCATTAAGCCATAGGCCGAAATGGGGGCGGATGCGGAGGAACGCCTCGCACACGATGATGAACGCCGAGATGTTGAGGACGAAGTTTGGGGCCAGATCGTGGAAATCCAGGCTGTAGTAGAACATGAGCCCCCGGACAAATGGATGCAGAGGGAAGCCCAGTCCGCGGAGGAAATGGGGGAGGAATACCACCCTCTCATGGGGCCTAGGAGTGGGGATAAGCTGCCCCTTTTCGGGAAGCCGGTGCGCGATGTCGCTAGCCAGATATCCGGCCTTCCTCAGCTTTTTGATGTGTCCCTCCGTGACAGAGGAGACCATCCACTTGCCTCCCGCTCCGGACATGACTGGAGAAGGTTGAGGTGGTAGTGCGGACTTGGGCGCTGGAGCTCGAGTGTGCAAGAATGGATAGGCAAAGGAGGAAGAAGGCGTGGGTGAAAAGGTGGATCCTTATCCCCTTATATGGGTGGACGCAACTATGTGTCCCCACCAGCCTGATAAAACTCGCTTATCTCCAAGCGCTATAATGAATGGCGCGGTTGGGTTACCCACGCCTGTATTGATGAGAATCCCGGAATAAGGGGACACGATCTCTGCTTTAACAAGACGTGCCAAGGAAACCGCCTCGCATAACGCGCTAAGATGGGACAGTAAAATGGTTCGAATAAAAGCTTGGCTGTGGTGTGATGTCACACTATGGAGTACGTCCGCAGATTAGATTTGTGTAAATATTATTCTCTCTATGGCAATATGTGGAAACTTATTTTGCAGAGCCGGACACTATCTTTGTGTTCAAAATCTTCTATGAAGTACTTGGAGGAGGAACCCGTCTTGCAATGCCGAAGGCAATATGCGCGCTGGACTCGTCGTCATTGAAGCCTGGTTCAGGGGCTACTGAGGGAGTCCTGGATTAGGGGGTGTTCGGATAGCCGAACTATACCTTCAACCGGACTCCTGGACTATGAAGATACAAGATTGAAGACTCCATCCCGTGTCCGGAAGGGACTTTCCTTGGCGTGGAAGGCAAACTTGGCGATACGAATGTTCAGATCTCCTACCATTATAACCGACTCTATGTAACCCTAACCCTCTCCGGTGTCTATATAAACCGGAGGGTTTTAGTCCATAGGACAACATACACATCAACAATCATACCATAGGCTAGCTTCTAGGGTTTAGCCTCTCTGATCTCGTGGTAGATCTACTCTTGTACTACCCATATCATCAATATTAATCAAGCAGGACGTAGGGTTTTACCTCCATCGAGAGGGCCCGAACCTGGGTAAAACTTCGTGTCCCTTGCCTCCTGTTACCATCCGGCCTAGACGCACAGTTCGGGACCCCCTACTCGAGATCCGCCGGTTTTGACACCGACACTAACCCTAACCCTAACTCTGTTCCACCATTATGCACTTACAAAGAGCTGAGGATCCATTGAAACCATGTTGATGTCCTCGTCCGAGCTCTCCTCGTCATTCCAGGATGGCATCCTCAACTTCTAGCGGCAGCAATGGCCGCGGAGGCGATAGTGATAGGCTAACCTAGCTCACAGCACCAGGGAGAGGGGAGAGGATGAGGATGAGTGAGAACGAGCAAGGAGGAAGAGAATGAGCGAGTGGCTGAGCTCGCTCGCTCTCACTTATTGGCCGACCGACAGCCGACGTCCCGACAGCGGACGGGCCGTTAACGGCCGTCAACGCGCGCTGGCCGCCCGTTAGCCCGCGTGGCAACTGTTCGCGAGCCCAACCGATCAGAAACGTGGTTAGCGCGGGCGAAGCGAGCGTTTTCGCGAGTTGGTAGTTTTTTGCCACGGTTTAGGAAAAATTTGGTAGTTTTTCGCACAAAATCATAGAGTGGTAGTTTTTCGTCATGTTTCCGGCAAATGTGGTAGTTTTTGGCTAAATACTCCCTTATTGTTAACTTAGACCCAATTATATACTTCTAACACTCCCTCGCGGTCATAGCGGGACCGAAGCAGGCGATTGCGACTGAAATTTGAAGTCTTGCTCTTCTGCCCGTCTTCTCCGTTGTGCCATCATTAACTGTGTCTCTGATAGGTCAGTACCTGGGGCTGTGACAGCGTCCCCTTCTGGTGCCTTTCTTGTCTCTCGTCTATTGCCTCCCGCTATCACAGCGGAGTGCCATGGATGCATGATGACGTGGAGGCTATTAATTGGAGTTGCTACTGATGAGTAACTGTAGACGTAACTCTGTATGTCAATGTTAAGGTAGCCGATCATGATGTAGTTGTGGTCGAGGTAGTCATGGCCGATGACGTAGTCATCGTGGATGATAAAACCGCACAAAGCCGGAGACACAAAAATTGCACTATGTTCTATGTGACGGAGGCACAGAGCTGCAGTCATAGACGATGCACCTTGCGGATGTGGAAGTGTGTTGTCGATGTAATTCCGCCGGTTTTTCCAGGACCGAAGGAAACCCGACAAACACTCACCGGTTTTTCCAGGACCGTGTGACCGTGAAAGGGGTCAATACTACAGTGATGCCGTGTTGATGTGGTCGTGTCATCGTGCATGACGCGATTTATGTCATCGTCATGACACGTCTTGCAGTAATATTGTCGGAGGATGCTAGAGAGTCCATCTTGTGCACAATGTGCCGGCGGTGTATTTAGACGAAGACCACGCTGATGAAGGCCTTTGCGAGAAGATGTCGGCAACTTAAACTGATAAGTACTCCAACAAAAGACCGTGGCAGCTAGTTCTTGTATTAACCCACAAGCTTTATGAGACAACATAGTAACTAGGTAGAATTAAAACGACAAGCACATTAAAACATTGTGACAGCTGGATTTTTATAAGCACGGCCAAGCTTTTATGAAACAACGACACAATTTGGTAGAACTGTTTTTTTTTGGCAGGCACAATTTGGTAGAACTAAACTGACAACCGAGTAGAACAAATCATTTGTGGCTAATTTTACGATAGGGTGTGTCTAGGTCTCATCTAGACGTGACATAATTATGTCACATCTAACTTTTAGATTGCTATGCTAGTCCTTCCGTGAATTAACTTCAACTGTTTTTGATCAATCTACCCATGTTCAGTTTGGGAAAAAATGTTGAAGGAGCATATAGAACTTTGAGTTACCAACGACTATTTTCTGTCCATGAAAAATATTCATGTGTTGATTCTTTTTTGTGGGTGACATATGTTGATTTATGCCAAGTTAAACATTCACATAACTCATTATAATCTTCCTGAAATTTAAAAAGTGCATACACACTATTTGAAGAAAACAAGCGGCTGGCGCTCACACACGCATGCATGCAGTTTTGTGGTCTAAATTTTGTCTTTATTCATGACATGAAATATACTAACAAAATGGTCACATGGGTTGGTCAGCGCATTTAATTCCATATTTGTTGGATGTGCATGTGCATTTATTCGGGTTTTCAAATTTTTAAAAAGTCATATATTTCAAACCGTGTGTCGGAATTCAGATCTGTTTTCACCATTAAAATCCTCGCGAAGAGATCTTTGAAGCTAGATCCCGCATGGGTATGTTTTGATGAAAAAAATTGATGCAAAATTTGGTGCCATATGGTGCAATTCTATTACTACATCGTGCAATTTTAGTACAACATGGTGCAACTTTTTTCAAAACCGTCTTTTAAAGTTGCATGATCGAAATTCTATGAGATTTGCAACCTAGCGACCATGACAACCAATATTTAGTGATGTGCAGATGGTCTACTACCCAGCCAACTACCTAGTAGGCAATGTGCAATCCTCCCCTTCCCTATTCGTGGATGATATTGTTTTTCATTGTTGTCATACCATGCCCCACCTACCCTACTAGTTATATGTGCAACTTACTCTGTTGGTTCAGCTAACTTTCTAGTAGTCGATGGGCAATTCATTTTCCTCCATACTTGTGTATATGTAGTTTTAGTTGGCAGGGGCAATAGACGTAGTTGCACGTAATCTGCTAGGGAGTTGGCCAGGGCAACAGATAAAGTTGCACATCTCATCAACATGAATTTGTTGGATGGTGAAAAATGCACATCCATAAGACCAATGAGGGTAGAGAAAATTTGTGTATAGGTGAGACCCTAAAGATGCACATCTCACTAGTTAGGATGGATGGGAAGAGGTGCTAGCAATGAAAACTACACATCCACGGGTACGGGGAAAAGTTGCACATCGACTGTTAGGTAGTTGGCTGGGACAATTTTCGAAGTTGCACATCCACTGCTTGGCAGTTGACCGAGGTAGCAAACAGTGAAAGCTGCACTTCCAACTAGAGAGGAAAAGGTGCACATCGACTACTAAGCACTTGGTTGGGGCAGCAGATAAAGTTGCACATCTCACTTGATAGTGGGTAGTTTGAGGCGAGGTGCCATCAGTGAAAATTACACATCCATGGATAGAGAGAAACTTGCACATCGACTATTAGGTAGTTGCACATCAACAACTAGCCCGTTGCACAAAATGGGGACAAAATCACACAAAAAAAGCTTGTTGAAACATATCCATGCGGGATCTAGTTTTGAAGAGCACATCACGAGGATTTCAACGGTAAAAGCGGATATCAATCTGATGTTTGGTTCAAAAGTTATGGCTTTTTTAAAATTTTAAAATCTGAATTAAATGCTTTCGCACATGTTCTCCTGTATGCCTTTGCAATTTTGTTTAAACATGTTGTATAGTCTTTGTCTTTTTTTTGCTAGGAAGACAAAATATTTCCTAATATGTTTGATTAAGACAAAAACATACTAAAAAAGAAAGGCTGCCATGGGAGTGCTACTGAGCCAACGGCCGCTCGGTAGACACATCCTATAATCTTTTACTAGATAACATGAAAATAATTACTTGAGATATCCGCAAAAAAACTTATTTCTTGAGATATTTTCATCATCTCTCAAAATTGTTCAAAAACATATTTCATCATAAAAAATCCATAATAAGATATTTTTACCCACTACCAATCTAAGGCAAGAATGCATATATGAGATGAAAAATAAATCAACTACTTATAGTTCCTTGCCCTCAACACACCACACCTTCTCTATTCAGGAGCTTCAAGGCCTGACTCGCCACACGTTTTCCTGGCAATGGCTTACTGGGGTCTGGGCACTCGGGCGGCTTTACTGGGGTTAAGGAGGACACCTTTGTGTCTGATGATATGGACCATTGTGAGTTCTTACTTAGCATAGCCCTCACTGATAGATGATTGGACCTAAGTTGGGAGGTGATAATCTTCTACAGCCCGGTTGGTCATGGCAGTTTTCGGCTTTCTTGACAGATCTGAAGGTCAAGGTTGAGCGAAGCCCCATTTCTATTATCATGGTTGGGGACTTCAATTTGATCTCGTATCATGTGGACAAAAGTTTGGCTAGTCTGGACATCCCGCGCATGCAACTTTTCAATGATTGTATTACTGAGATGGCCCTTTGGGAAATTGCCCGCGTTGTGGCTAGGTTCACCTGGACTAATAAGCAGCGTGGATCCGGAGTGTCATGCTTCGGGTCCTAGTGTTCGTTTAGTGGGAGGTGAATTTTTTGTTATGCAACCTGAGAGCCGTTATGCAGATTAGCTTTGATCACTCCCCTTTGCTTCTCTGGTCGTGTGAGGGTTCACCACCTAGGCCAAAGCACCACCAGCCCCACCCAGTTCAATTGGTTTACGATTGAAAAATTAATAGTTTGATCGAGATGTCCAGATTGTGGTGGATAATGCGATCAAGATCAAACGATGGCATGACAGATCAAATATGTCGCTAACTGGCGATTATGCGCAAAATTTATATACCCATGAAAAAATGAATTATACATAAATTTTTGGACAAGATGGCAATGAACTATGTAGAACTGCCAAAAACATTCAGGGAAAGGAAAACCAATGATGGGAGAGAGAGAGAGAGAGAGGAGTTGGGGCTGAAACATTTTCAGAAGAGGAGGAATTTGCATTACTGTTTTCATTTTGCATCAAAAGATTGAACACAATTGAAATTTAAGCCAATTTTCTAATACAAATAATCAAAATTTATATTTAGGCCACTTTTCAACCTTTGAAATACGCAGCCAAATGTTAAAATCAACAATTAAGCTTTACAAATGCACAAAGGATGTTAAGTTTCTGAAAGGAACACTAAGTAAAAGTTGAGCCAAACTTGAACTGAATATTGAAATCCAGACATCATATGTTGTAAGAATTCACATCCATCATTTTTGTATTAAAATATCAAACAAATTTTCAAGAAAGCTCAAATTCAATTCAAACACCTAGTTGAAAACTTATTATATATTCTTTGTTGACAAGACATAAACAATTATAGTAGATGGCTCAAAAGTAGTAGAAAAGGTTTTCATTGTCATGTACAAAGCAAAGTATATGGTGAGATAACTCATACAACTTCATAAACACCGTTTTTATTGATGTAAGAATAAACATATAATAGTGAATTTTACATAAAATGTAGTTAATGAACAAGCAACAAATAAGTGGCATTGGTATCATCCTTAAAAACAGGAAATGAATTAAAAACTAAATGTAATAAAACAAATAAATTTTTCTAAGAGAGTATAAATTAGCGACATTGCTATTACTGTTAAGAAGAAAGAAAACAAAGAAAAAACATGCACACAACTTTGCAGGGAAATTACACTTTTTATAATATGCAACGAATACACATATAATAATGCAACTTTAGCAATCTAGTATTATTTACACACATATTGTATAGTACTTTCATGCATACATACACATAATAAAAGAAAAAAAATTAATTAGCAAAAAAATAGCACAAAACAATTAGCATTGGTATTACCCTTAAAGAATAAAGAAATTTTTAAAACAAAATTTTCCACACAATTAGCACAAAAATGTACTTTTTATAATATGAGAATAAATATATAAGAGTGATGAAATTTTCCATACTCTAATGTATTTTGTGCATGTGGTATTTGCATGTATACACGTGGCCGGAGATCTCGCGGAGCACGTCCGCCGCGAGGTCCGACCATCGGACCCTGTCCATGGCGGCGCGGCTTCGAGATGCCGTCGACAACAATTACGATGGCGTGTTGTTTGAGTCGGTGATATTTATGGGCCGCTGGACCGATGAACTGAGCCTTCAAACCTGCAGCCCGCCAAATTTGAGCCCATCGCAATTATGGGGCTCCGAGTTTCACCTTGCAGGGGTCGATCACCGGCCGCAGGGGCTCGCCGCAGCCAGAACTCTTATATAGTCTGTATTATTTTGCTCAAGAAAATAATATATACTTTTAGAGTCCGTTATATTAATGAAACCAGATCAGTTTCATACAGAGTTATGAAAGTAAAAAGGTGTCCAGGGCTTATTACAGACCAGTGAAAAATCCGGCCAAATGATACACCCCTGAAAGCAAACGCACTAGAAAGGAAAGGCGTGCCAAATGCCACGCCTTGCTCCACTGCAGCTTCTACCTCTGATACACCCCTGATCTTGAGCTTCTTAAAAAGAAAAAGATATACTCCTTATTATTTTAACCCTCAAAGGAAAAGCCAGAGCCTAGCTTTTTTTCATTCCAAGGTATGGATACATCCAAGTAGGTCATGTTGCATGTATAACATGACTGGGAGTCTGCAAAGAACAGCAGTACATCCAAGTAGGTCATGTTGCATGTATAACATGACTGGGAGTCTGCAAAGAACAGCAGTACATCCAAGTAGGTCATGTTGCATATATAACTTGGGAAAAGGCGTGGCTAAACCTCGTCACACAATAGCACGGCTACGCTTATTTTTATCGCCCACAAGCAATGTAGTAGGTACTCTTCACTTGGTTTTATCCTTCTCTCTCTCTCTCTCTCTCTCTCTCTCTCTCTCTCTCTCTCTCTCTCTCTATTTATTTCAAAATGTTTTGAAATTCTTTTTGGAAATAATATTATTTTACTTATTGTAAATATATCTATTCATATTTTTTCGTTTCTCCTTTTATGTATTTTATTTCATTTTTTCAAGAGTTAACATTTTTTACTTCTTTGTATTATTTGAATCTATGAAATTTGTTTCCAAATTTATGAGCATTTTTTGAAATCTCGAATATTTTCAAACTCCATTACCATTTTTACAATTCAAGTTTTTCTTACAAAATCATGAATTTCTTTTGAATTCGTGAACATTTTTCATTGCCAATTTTTTTTGAACCTATGAACTTTTTTATTTTCTGAACACTTTCAAAATATAAGAATTTTCTAAATCCATCAAAAACGAACATTTTTCTTTTTATTGAACGGCTAGTTGTTGACTTTTCACTGGTTACCCAGCCAGGTGAGCGAGAGAACTACATAGATTGAGTGACTAAGGGAAGCCTTACTAAGCCACGACCTAGAAAGCATGAGCACGAGCGTCAGCTCCGATTTTCTGGCGCCTGACACGCTGAAGAGGAGCTCTCATATGCATGTGGCAAGCCACACGCCCGCCTCGCTATAGAAATAGATATTGACCGGCTCACAAAGCACGTCCATCCCATCACTCCCTAGCACAAATATAAATTTGTTATCACCTATAGGTACGTAATACGTACGCTTTACATGTTTTTTTTTGTCTTTTTTCTCCCTTTTTATTCATATCAAAACGTTTAAATATATATATTTGGATGTGGAGAACTTCGTAGGATGTCTGAGGCGCTACCAACAACATATTGTGGGCTGAATAAGGAAGTTATTTTCTAAATTAATTTGTATTATTGATTATTTCATAAGATGAAGAACACACATGTGGCGGGCCACTCTACTAGTTAATAGATAAAAGTAGCAGCATTTATGTCACCAGATATTTATTATATGATGAACCTAAAATACTACTTTGGCACCACAAACGTCGGTACCCTTTTTTTGTCATACTACCTTGGTCCTGGTTTAGTCCCATCGTATTTTGGATTATATTTTGATTATGATTTTAACTAATAAAAAACTTTCTCCATCCCATAATATAGGACATTTTTTGACACTAGTATAGTAAAAAAATATTTTACATTATGGGACAGATGGAATATAAGTTATACATAGCAAACAATAAAATCTTTGAAATTAGATTCAAATACGAATCTAATAATATAATTTTTTGTCACATGCCTAGACATTTTGATAGTAAATATGTGGTCAAACTTTGACCCAGACTATAACAGTGACTGAAAAATCAGGACGAAGATAGTACGTCCAAAACAGACTAAAAAACAAAGTATTAACCCAAACAGACAAAACGTTCGTAAAAGAGGACATGATTTGGGTCTTTGGTTGGAGTTTCCTTAGAGCATCTACAGCTGGACTAGGCAAATCTGGCCCTCAAACGCTCGTGGATCACCGAGCGTCTCTGTATGCAGTGACCGATCGGTCCTCAAATTTACTCATCTGCATCTGGATATCTCAGACTAGAAATTTTAAATCCATACAACGGATAAGATACACGTACTACGTAGATTAACTACCCTAATCTTTGTTGGAGGTGTCCACTACTTCTGTGCCCGGCTCCGGGTACCTGGGCGGCAGCCGCAGCTCCGGCTCCTCCGTATCGGCCTTCGCATCCAACTCCGCTTCGACCTCGTCGAAGAGCGTGTTGGTCGCTGCTCGTTCCTGCCGGATGGACTATCGGTCGGCCTTCACATAGGCCTCATCCTTGATGGACTCCAGGATAGGCTCTGGCTGGCAGGGCGAAGAGGAAGGAAGTGGATGGACTGTGGTTGGAGAACGTCGGGCGGCTTAAATAGCTGGATTTGGCCACGGACGGCGAGCCGGAGCGGTGCCACACGGCTTTCACACCCCCACCGGAGGAGACATCCGTCGAACCGCCGAGTTGCCGGGCGATTCCGCCTGGGACCCCTTGATCAGTCTGACGTGACAGACACACATGGGTGTGCCCCATATCCGTCTTGTATTTGGGCTGGATATGAGGGGTGCCGATCAGCCCGGGCTTTGAGGCCATTTGAGAAGCCCCGATGGGTCGCACTTTGATGATCAGTCAGTGACTGGGCCATCCGTCCGAAACGTTTGACGTGGGTTTTG
>NC_057800.1:743621035-743633817 GCF_018294505.1 Triticum aestivum
ACACCAATCGACGCCCAAGAACAACTACAGGGACGAATATACACTAAGAGCAACTCTAGCAGACCCCGCAAAACGTGTTTGCGGTACCACGAAGATCGCGTTTGCGGGTCGAAAATTAGCGCGGCAGAACAGAACCCGTATCTAAACCTGCATAATTTGAAAAAACACTTTCGCAAGAGAAATTGCACAAACATAGTTCATCACATACTACATAGTCCATCACATGATCAACAAACTATAAGCATAGTTATACTCCCTCCGTTTTTATTTAGTTCGCATATTAGCTTTGGTCAAAGTCAAGCTTTACAAACTTTGACCAAGTTTATATACAAAAATATTAAGATATACAATAATAAATCAACAACATTAGATTTATTATTAAATGTACTTTCACATCGTATAGATTTATTATGATAAATGTCTATATTGTTTTTCTATAAACTTGGTCAAACTTTACGAAGTTTGACTTCAGTCAACTCTAATATGCAGAGTAAATAAAAACGGAGGGAGTACTACATACTACGTTAAACTTGTACTAGAGGGGTCGGATCTAACGGCGGCCAGGTCGCGGCAAATGGACGATGCCGTGGAGGAGCTGGACGCTCAATCCTCCTCGCCGGAGCTGCACAGGTCGTCGTACTTCGCCGCCTGCTCCGCGCGGATGCGGCGCCACTCCTCGGCCTTCTCCTTAGCGACGAGGTTGGCGGCGACCGCCTCCCGCCACTGGAGGGCTTCGAGCTCCTCGGCGTGGCGCTGGCGCTCCGTCTCCTCGTGCACGCTCCGCTCGGCGATGGCGGCCGCAACAGCGTCGACGTTGGCGACATAGTCTTCCGGCCCGATGACACGCGACAGCCGAGCGGAGCGGGCTCCTAGGGCTCCTCCTTCACGAGGACGAAGGCGAACGCGTCCGGCTCCTCCTCGTCCTCTGACCACTCCCTCTTCACGGGGAGAAGGCCCGCGCCGGAGGAGGAGAAGCTCCCGGCTTACGAGGACCTCGAGGAGGAGAAGGATGCGTGCCGGAGGGTCGTACTCCGCCGTCTCGCTCCGTTGGAAGCTCGCCGGCGGCGACAGGCCGCGGTTGGTCCATTTCCGGGCCCCGCGCCGCTGGAGTTGCTCTAAGCCCTTAAATAACAAACACAGACAACCTCCACATCACAAAATGGAAAAACATCACATTAGCTGACGCAGAAGAACGACGACAGTAAAATGAACAAAGAAACAAAACCCCAAGTAGCCAAAGCGCAATGTGTTGTGTCGACAATTGGCATGCCCCAAAAGACCCACCACCTTTAATGCCACCAAAAGAAGAAGGCGCTCTCACCAACCCCCATTTTGTTCTTATCATTGAAGGTACTTTATTGTGACACAACATAATAGTAAAATTGAGGTAAATAATACAGTTGCATAAAATCAAGGAGGCATATCATGAATTGTCGCCATCATTTTTTCGCGATACCAGCAGCTACATGCACTGGGCTAGAAATTTCACTGCCGCCTCTGCAGAACCATATCCTCTGTGTCAAGGCGCCGTCCATAGATTGCATCTCACCGCCAAAAGAAAACTGACCGGAGTGAGAGCCATCGGAACCCATAAAGGAGCCTTTCGAATGCTTCCCGCAACCTCGCCAGAAGGAGCCGCCGGCAGTAGGCACCCAATATAGAGAGACGAACCCTCATGAAGATCCTTCAGTGGCCACTATAGTCTGCAACTCGGGTGAGATAGCATCACCACATGCAGGAACTTCCTTCCCATCCAAGGAAACCAATCTAAGGCTATACCACCGCACGCATCAGCGACCTGTCCATGCCCACTCTCTGTAAGGGAACCCCAACGGGGAAGCTATTCTACGTTATCGCTACGCCTTCCCGACTGCGAGCAACCGTGTTGCCATGATCTGTAATGTTGCCACCTAGAGAATTCCCCACACCAGCTCACACTTCCGCATGCACCTTTAAAGGCGTAATACCAGGTGTAGAGGCCAACTGTACAGGCTCAGTCACACTTGAAGTGGTCTTCGGATCCCTGGATAATTTCCGAAGCGTGGAATTGATCTTCAACATAGTCCCATTCCGCAGTGGCTATCATGCACTGCTCGGACGAACCGCATTCGCCAAATTCAATGCGGTACCGCACTATGCATACCTTAAGCTCAAGATGCCAGGCCCTCGTGGAGTAATTACGGTCAATGGAAACACCGAATGCTCCCTCTGAACGGAGGAGCACACGGCGGCCCTTGCAGCGGAAGTACAAAGCAGCCTCTCCAGGAAGTTCTCCAGTCCGGTCATTAAACGTCTGGACACCGTCAAGCGCGCTCGGAGTAACCTACAACAAGACCGCCTGGCACATTCCGAGCAGGCGTAGCAATGCGGCCCCAACCCCAACCCTCGCAAAAAGGCGACGTCAGTACTTCGCGTCCATAACTACGCTCTGGAAATACCATGGGCATAGGGGGAGGGGCACCATCCCGGCATGCCCAAAACACGGCTTAAACCGCACCAGGGGCTGCCGATTCTTTACTTTTCTCTTACTTCCAGGACTCTACTCTTCGGAAGGCCTGTTCGGCAGTTCAATTGCCGCACAAACGATGCAAGGACCAGGGAAGAAGACAAGCCATGCCGCATTACGGAAATCCCAGGTGGTCTCTATCACGAGCAGTATACCTATTTCGCATACTATTCCGCAGCTTGCCCCTGGAGCAGACATGTTAAATAGTCCAACTTTTCGTTTATCGCATTACTTGTATCGTTCTGCTTTGATCGCAGCTATTTTCAATAAACAATGCATAGCTTTTGTCTATTTTTTGCATTATCTTTTTATAAATAAATGTTCCCTAACGACATGTTGCACCCGTACAACTTGGTACGGCCAAAATACGCCAGGGGCTTTTTGCACCCCCTCAATATGGTGTGAGAAGTCTGAACACTTCCACAAGTGAGGCACCCCGAACTTATAGCACTATATGCATCGGCTCTGAATCATGTCTTGGGTCAATAGTTGGGTTTGCCCGGCTCCTATGTTTTGGTGCCTTGCGCTCCACTATATCGGCTAAGGTAGCACTAGGAGAACCACTGCGATTGTGCCCCAGTTGAGCTGGGCCGAGCACCTCAGTGGAGAAAGCTAAAACTAACTGTCATGATGAAGCGAGAGCTGGTCGCTGTTCGAAAGGTTTTTTCGAGTCCCTAAAGACATATGCCGCTTAGGGCGAAGAGTCGGCTCTGTCCGGCCAAGGCGTGGATAGCGCCCCGAACTCGGTCTTCCGAATACTAGGGGCTTCACCGAAATTTAAAATTATAGAATTCTATGGCTAAGTGAGAGTGTTCACGCATTATAGTCCGATTGCCTCGTTCATTGGGTTGAGCGCCTCCCTCGAAGGACCCAAATATGGGAAAAAGAGCGCCCAGGTTTATCCCCGAACACCCCAGCACTAGCGGCAAGGGGGCAGAAGCCGACGACTCGCCATCTCTCAGTATTGATAAACAGCCGCACAGAAGGTAATATTTTAAATTCAAGCAGCATTGCTCAACGCATATGAACAAGTTTTCAGCGCACAGGACAAACACGAGCGAGTTTTACTCAAAAATTACATCCCTAGTACATTCATCCGCCACAAGGCGGGCACCCTTCAGAACATCCTTATAGTAATTTTCGGGCTTGTGATGCTCTTTCCCCGCTGGTGGCCCGTCCTTCACAAGCTTCTCTGCATCTAGCCTGCCCCAGTGCACCTTAGCATGGGCAAAGGCCCTACGGGCACCTTCAATACATATGGAGCGCTCGATGACTTCGAGCCTTGGACAGGCCTCCACTAGCCGCCGCACTAGCCCGAAATAGCTCCCAGGCAGAGCCTCTCCAGGCCACAGCCGAACTAGGAGGCCCTTCATGGCCTGTTCGCCCGCCTTGTGGAGCTCGACCAGTTGCTTCAGCTGGTCGCTCAGGGGCACAGGGTGTCCGGCCTCAGCATACTGAGACCAGAACACCTTCTCCGTCGCGCTGCCCTCCTCGGCTCGATAGAATGCGGCGGCATCGGATACACTCCGGGGAAGATCTGCAAATGCCCCTGGAGAGCTCCGGATTCAGGTAAGTATTAAGTAACTCACGTTTACGTGTTTACTTTGCATAAAGAATGCCTTACCCGCCGCTATCTTCTTCACCTCATCCAACTCCTGGAGGGTCTTCTGGGATTCGGTCTTGGCAGACTTGGCATTTTCAATAGCCGCCACGAGCTCGGATGCTCGCGTCTTCGAGTCAAGCTCCAAACTCTCATGTTTCTTCATGAGAACCTGGAGCTCTTGCCGCACCTTGCCAACCTCGGCCTCATACCTCTCCCGCTTGGTGCGCTCCGCGGCCACACTCTTCTCGGCCTCGAGCAGCGCTTGCGTAAGGGTCGCCACCTCAGATGTGGCCCCTACAATAGCCATGTTAATCATGTCATTTCTTGCAATTGCACCTTTTTTATATACATATTCAACCAAGGTATTTCTTACCTTCATTGTCCTCGAGCTGCTTCTTGGCATGCTCGAGCTCTTGCTCGGACCTTTCGAGGTCCTGCTTTAGCGTGTCCACTTCCGCAGTCAGTGCGGCGGATGCAAGCAGAGTAGCCTGCACATGCATATTGATTCATTTTTGTTAGACTCCTGCGAATTCTGTTTGATCCTCTATTCGGCTTTTCTTCCCAAACGCCAAACAGAGCATCAGGAACTACTGTCTATGCAGTACTATTATTTACACTTTCTTTACTTACCTCGAAGCCTGTCAAAAGGCTACTACAAGCTTCAGTTAGTCCGTTTTTTGCAGACTGAACCTTCTGGACCACCGCACTCATAATAGCGTGGTGCTCCTCGTCGATGGAGGCGCCTTGGAGCGCCTCCAGCATATTGTCCGGCGCCTCCGGTTGGACGGAGGCCGCCGGCACGGTGGACTTGCTCCTCTTGGAAGGAGGTCCCCCGCCGGACTCCGGTACCTTTGAAGGTTCCGGAGCGGTGTCCGGCCTAGAGCCAGACTTGGAGCCCTGCGGGGTTTCATCCCCCTTACTCCTGGAGTCCGGGAGGTCGCCTCGCGGCGCCTCCAGGACCACCTCCTCCCGGATTGGAACCTGTTGGGACAACACTTCGGTGTCGTCCGTAGGACGGGGGGAGGAAGCCGTCGGAAGTGAGTTCACGTCCGACGAGTCCAGTGAGCCGCTCGACGATGCGTCGAGCCGGTCTTTGGGTGGGCTGCATAAACACATTTGACATAAGGGAAAGTTGTGCAATAAACGAATACTATGAATCACTCCGGTATCCGGATACTTACGATTTTGCCAGGGGCTTGGCCCTGGGCTGCCACTCGTCTTCGCCGTCGTCGGCGTCGGTGGAGTAGTCCGGAGGAAGGGTTTTCCCCTTCTTGGACCCTCCGGCCTCCTCAGAGAGGGCGGCCTTCCTTTTCTTCTCTCCTCCCGCTGGAGGGGGAGAGGTTTCTTCTTCTTCCTCCTCGTCTTCACGAGAGGAAGGCGCTTCGGGACCGTCGGATGATGAATCCAACACCTCCTGGCGCCGGGCGCTCTTTCGAGTCCCCGTGGCCCTTTTCATGGCCTTCTTCTTCGGCACCACATAGGGTGCCGGAACCAGCAGCCTCGCCAAGCGAGCGTCCGCTAGGCCTTCGGGCAAAGGGGCCGGACAGTTGATCTGTCCGGACGTCACCTGCCAATCCTGTCAGAGGAAAGGGATCTTAGATCCCGCATAGAGTCAAACTATGGAAAACTGATACCCTGTAAAAGGAAAAAACAGCTTACCGCGAGCGCGTGACGCTGCATGCTGAATCTGCGATCCTTGGTAGCGGATGCAGGAGCCTCGGCGCCCTTGAAAAGCATCCTCTAGGCATCTTCGTACGTCGTGTCGAACTCCCATAGATTGAAGGCCCGTTGTTGACACGGGAGGATCAGGCGGATGAGCATAACCTGGACTACGTTGACAAGCTTGAGCTTCTTGTCCACCAGGGTTTGGATGCATGTTTGGAGTCCGGTCAGCTCTCCTTTTTACCCCAAGACAGGCCTATCTCCTTCCAGGAGGTGAGCCACATAGGGGGGCCGGATCAAAACTCAGGGGGTGCAACCCATTCGGCGTCGCGCGGCTCGGTGACGATAAAACCACCATGATTGCCACCCCTTCAGGGTCTCCACAAAGGAGCCCTTGAGCCACAGGACGTTGGCCATCTTGCCAACCATGGCACCACCGCACTCTGCCTGGCTGCCGCGCACCACCTTTGGCTTGACATTGAAAGTCTTAAGCCATAGGCCGAAATGGGGGCGGATGCGGAGGAACGCCTCGCACACGATGATGAACGCCGAGATGTTGAGGACGAAGTTTGGGGCCAGATCGTGGAAATCTAGGCTGTAGTAGAACATGAGCCCCCGGACAAATGGATGCAGAGGGAAGCCCAGTCCGCGGAGGAAATGGGGGAGGAATACCACCCTCTCATGGGGCCTAGGAGTGGGGATAAGCTGCCCCTTTTCGGGAAGCCGGTGCGCGATGTCGCTAGCCAGATATCCGGCCTTCCTCAGCTTTTTGATGTGTCCCTCCGTGACAGAGGAGACCATCCACTTGCCTCCCGCTCCGGACATGACTGGAGAAGGTTGAGGTGGTAGTGCGGACTTGGGCGCTGGAGCTCGAGTGCGCAAGAATGGATAGGCAAAGGAGGAAGAAGGCGTGGGTGAAAAGGTGGATCCTTATCCCCTTATATGGGTGGACGCAACTACGTGTCCCCACCAGCCTGATAAAACTCGCTTATCTCCAAGCGCTATAATGAATGGCGCGGTTGGGTTACCCACGCCTGTATTGATGAGAATCCCGGAATAAGGGGACACGATCTCTGCTTTAACAAGACGTGCCAAGGAAACCGCCTCGCATAACGCGCTAAGATGGGACAGTAAAATGGTTCGAATAAAAGCTTGGCTGTGGTGTGATGTCACACTACGGAGTACGTCCGCAGATTAGATTTGTGTAAATATTATTCTCTCTATGGCAATATGTGGAAACTTATTTTGCAGAGCCGGACACTATCTTTGTGTTCAAAATCTTCTATGAAGTACTTGGAGGAGGAACCCGTCTTGCAATGCCGAAGGCAATATGCGCGCTGGACTCGTCGTCATTGAAGCCTGGTTCAGGGGCTACTGAGGGAGTCCTGGAATAGGGGGTGTTCGGATAGCCGAACTATACCGGACTCCTGGACTATGAAGATACAAGATTGAAGACTCCGTCCCGTGTCCCGAAGGGACTTTCCTTGGCGTGGAAGGCAAACTTGGCGATACGAATGTTCAGATCTCCTACCATTATAACCGACTCTATGTAACCCTAACCCTCTCCGGTGTCTATATAAACCGGAGGGTTTTAGTCCGTAGGACAACATACACATCAACAATCATACCATAGGCTAGCTTCTAGGGTTTAGCCTCTCTGATCTCGTGGTAGATCTACTCTTGTACTACCCATATCATCAATATTAATCAAGCAGGACGTACGGTTTTACCTCCATCGAGAGGGCCCGAACCTGGGTAAAACTTCGTGTCCCTTGCCTCCTGTTACCATCCGGCCTAGACGCACAGTTCGGGACCCCCTACCCGAGATCCGCCGGTTTTGACACTGACACTAACCCTAACCCTAACTCTGTTCCACCATTATGCACTTACAAAGAGCTGAGGATCCATTGAAACCATGTTGATGTCCTCGTCCGAGCTCTCCTCGTCATTCCAGGATGGCATCCTCAACTTCTAGCGGCAGCAATGGCCGCGGCGGCGACAGTGATAGGCTAACCTAGCTCACAGCACCAGGGAGAGGGGAGAGGATGAGGATGAGTGAGAGCGAGCAAGGAGGAAGAGAATGAGCGAGTGGCTGAGCTCGCTCGCTCTCACTTATTGGCCGACCGACAGCCGACGTCCCGACAGCGGACGGGCCGTTAACGGCCGTCAACGCGCGCTGGCCGCCCGTTAGCCCGCGTGGCAACTGTTCGCGGGCCCAACCGGTCAGAAACGTGGTTAGCGCGGGCGAAGCGAGCGTTTTTGCGAGTTGGTAGTTTTTTGCCACGGTTTAGGAAAAATTTGGTAGTTTTTCGCACAAAATCATAGAGTGGTAGTTTTTCGTCATGTTTCCGGCAAATGTGGTAGTTTTTGGCTAAATACTCCCTTATTGTTAACTTAGACCCAATTATATACTTCTAACACTCCCTCGCGGTCATAGCGGGACCGAAGCAGGCGATTGCGCCTGAAATTTGAAGTCTTGCTCTTCTGCCCGTCTTCTCCGTTGTGCCATCATTAACTGTGTCTCTGATAGGTCAGTACCTGGGGCTGTGACAGCGTCCCCTTCTGGTGCCTTTCTTGTCTCTCGTCTATTGCCTCCCGCTATCACAGCGGAGTGCCATGGATGCATGATGACGTGGAGGCTATTAATTGGAGTTGCTACTGATGAGTAATTGTAGACGTAACTCTGTATGTCAATGTTAAGGTAGCCGATCATGATGTAGTTGTGGTCAAGGTAGTCATGGCCGATGACGTAGTCATCGTGGATGATAAAACCGCACAAAGCCGGAGACACAAAAATTGCACTATGTTCTATGTGACGGAGGCACAGAGCTGCAGTCATAGACGATGCACCTTGCGGATGTCAAAGTGTGTTGTCAATGTAATTCCGTCAGTTTTTCCAGGACCGAAGGAAACCCGACAAGCACTCACCGGTTTTTCCAGGACCGTGTGACCGTGAAAGGGGTCAATACTACAGTGATGCCGTGTTGATGTGGTCGTGTCGTCGTGCATGACGCGATTTATGTCATCGTCATGACACGTCTTGTAGTAATATTGTCGGAGGATGCTAGAGAGTCCATCTTGTGCACAATGTGCCGGCGGTGTGACGAAGACCACGCTGATGAAGGCCTTTGCGAGAAGATGTCGGCAACTTAAACTGATAAGTACTCCAACAAAAGACCATGGCAGCTAGTTCTTGTATTAACCCACAAGCTTTATGAGACAACATAGTAACTAGGTAGAATTAAAACGACAAGCACATTAAAACATTGTGACAGCTGGATTTTTATAAGCACGGCCAAGCTTTTATGAAACAACGACCCAATTTGGTAGAACTGTTTTTTTGGCAGGCACAATTTGGTAGAACTAAACTGACAACCGAGTAGAACAAATCATTTGTGGCTAATTTTACGATAGGGTGTGTCTAGGTCTCATCTAGACGTGACATAATTATGTCACATCTAAGTTTTAGATTGCTATGCTAGTCCTTCCGTGAATTAACTTCAACTGTTTTCGATCAATCTACCCATGTTCAGTTTGGGAAAAAATGTTGAAGGAGCATATAGAACTTTGAGTTACCAACGACTATTTTCTGTCCATGAAAAATATTCATGTGTTGATTCTTTTTTGTGGGTGACATATGTTGATTTATGCCAAGTTAAACATTCACATAACTCATTATAATCTTCCTGAAATTTTAAAAGTGCATACACACTATTTGAAGAAAACAAGCGGTTGGCGCTCACACACGCATGCATGCAGTTTTGTGGTCTAAATTTTGTCTTTATTCATGACATGACATATACTAACAAAATGGTCACATGGGTTGGTCAGCGCATTTAATTCCATATTTGTTGGATGTGCATGTGCATTTATTCGGGTTTTCAAATTTTTAAAAAGTCATATATTTCAAACCATGTGTCGGAATTCAGATCTGTTTTCACCATTAAAATCCTCGCGAAGAGATCTTTGAAGCTAGATCCCGCATGGGTATGTTTTGATGAAAAAATTTGATGCAAAATTTGGTGCCATATGGTGCAATTCTATTACTACATCGTGCAATTTTAGTACAACATGGTGTAACTTTTTTCAAAACCGTCTTTTAAAGTTGCATGATCGAAATTCTATGAGATTTGCAACCTAGCGACCATGACAACCAATGTTTAGTGATGTGCAGATGGTCTACTACCCAGCCAACTACCTAGTAGGCAATGTGCAATCCTCCCCTTCCCTATTCGTGGATGATATCGTTTTTCATTGTTGTCATACCATGCCCCACCTACCCTACCAGTTATATGTGCAACTTACTCTGTTGGTTCAGCTAACTTTCTAGTAGTCGATGGGCAATTCATTTTCCTCCATACTTGTGTATATGTAGTTTTAGTTGGCAGGGGCAATAGACGTAGTTGCACGTAATCTGCTAGGCAGTTGGCCAGGGCAACAGATAAAGTTGCACATCTCATCAACATGAATTTGTTGGATGGTGAAAAATGCACATCCATAAGACCAATGAGGGTAGAGAAAAGTTGTGTATAGGTGAGACCCTAAAGATGCACATCTCACTAGTTAGGATGGATGGGAAGAGGTGCTAGCAATGAAAACTACACATCCACGGGTACGGGGAAAAGTTGCACATCGACTGTTAGGTAGTTGGCTGGGACAATTTTCGAAGTTGCACATCCACTGCTTGGCAGTTGACCGAGGTAGCAAACAGTGAAAGCTGCACTTCCAACTAGAGAGGAAAAGGTGCACATCGACTACTAAGCACTTGGTTGGGGCAGCAGATAAAGTTGCACATCTCACTTGATCACTCCCCTTTGCTTCTCTGGTCGTGTGAGGGTTCACCACCTAGGCCAAAGCACAACCAGCCCCACCCAGTTCAATTGGTTTACGATTGAAAAATTAACAGTTTGATCGAGATGTGCAGATTGTGGGGGATAATGCGATCAAGATCAAACGATGGCATGACCGTTCAAATATGTCGCTAACTGGCGATTATGCGCAAAATTTATATACCCATGAAAAAATGAATTATACATAAATTTTTGGACAAGATAGCAATGAACTATGTAGAACTGCCAAAAACATTCAGGGAAAGGAAAACCAATGACGGGAGAGAGAGAGAGAGGGAGAGGAGCTGGGGCTGAAACATTTTCAGAAGAGGAGGAATTTGCATCACTGTTTTCATTTTGCATCAAAAGATTGAACACAATTGAAATTTAAGCCAATTTTCTAATACAAATAATCAAAATTTATATTTAGGCCACTTTTCAACCTTTGAAATACGCAGCCAAATGTTAAAATCAACAATTAAGCTTTACAAATGCACAAAGGATGTTAAATTTCTGAAAGGAACACTAAGTAAAAGTTGAGCCAAACTTGAACTGAATATTGGAATCCAGACATCATATGTTGTAAGAATTCACATCCATCATTTTTGTATTAAAATATCAAACAAATTTTCAAGAAAGCTCAAATTCAATTCAAACACCTAGTTGAAAACTTATTATATATTCTTTGTTGACAAGACATAAACAATTATAGTAGATGGCTCAAAAGTAGTAGAAAAGGTTTTCATTGTCATGTACAAAGCAAAGTATATGGTGAGATAACTCATACAGCTTCATAAACACCGTTTTTATTGATGTAAGAATAAACATATAATAGTGAATTTTACATAAAATGTGGTTAATGAACAAGGAACAAATAAGTGGCATTGGTATCATCCTTAAAAACAGGAAATGAATTAAAAACTAAATGTAATAAAACAAATAAATTTTTCTAAGAGAGTATAAATTAGCGACATTGCTATTACTGTTAAGAAGAAAGAAAACAAAGAAAAAACATGCACACAACTTTGCAGGGAAATTACACTTTTTATAATATGCAACGAATACACATATAATAAAGCAACTTTAGCAATCTAGTATAATTTACACACATATTGTATAGTACTTTCATGCATACATACACATAATAAAAGAAAAAAATATATTTAATTAGCAAAAAAATAGCACAAAACAATTAGCACTGGTATTACCCTTAAAGAATAAAGAAATTTTTAAAACAAAATTTTCCACACAATTAGCACAAAAAATGTACTTTTTATAATATGAGAATAAATATATAAGAGTGATGAAATTTTCCATACTCTAATGTATTTTGTGCATGTGGTATTTGCATGTATACACGCGGCCGGAGATCTCGCGGAGCACGTCCGCCGCAAGGTCCGACCATCGGACCCTGTCCATGGCGGCGCGGCTTCAAGATGCCGTCGACAACAATTACGATGGCGTGTTGTTTGAGTCGGTGATATTTATGGGCCGCTGGACCGATGAACTGAGCCTTCAAACCTGCAGCCCACCAAATTTGAGCCCATCGCAATTATGCGGCTGCGTGTTTCACCTTGCAGGGGTCGATCACCGGCCGCAGGGGCTCGCCGCAGCCAGAACTCTTATGTAGTCTGTATTATTTTGCTCAAGAAAATAATATATATTTTTAGAGTCCGTTATATTAATGAAACCAGATCAGTTTCATACAGAGTTATGAAAGTAAAAAGGTGTCCAGGGCTTATTACAGACTAGTGAAAAATCCGGCCAAATGATACACCCCTGAAAGCAAACACACTAGAAAGGAAAGGCGTGCCAAATGCCACGCCTTGCTCCACTGCAGCTTCTACCTCTGATACACCCCTGATCTTGAGCTTCTTAAAAATAAAAAGATATACTCCTTATTATTTTAACCCTCAAAGGAAAAGCCAGAGCCTAGCTTTTTTTCATTCCAAGATATGGATACATCCAAGTAGGTCATGTTGCATGTATAACATGACTGGGAGTCTGCAAAGAACAGCAGTACATCCAAGTAGGTCATGTTGCATATATAACTTGGGAAAAGGCGTGGCTAAACCTCGTCACACAATAGCACGGCTACACTTATTTTTATCGCCCACAAGCAATGTAGTAGGTACTCTTCACTTGGTTTTATCCTTCTCTCTCTCTCTCTCTCTCTCTCTCT